>NW_018165318.1:703086-816590 GCF_001263595.1 Phalaenopsis equestris | reverse complement strand
TCGTAAGCTTTTTCTAAATCAATAAAAATCAAATGTAGATTCTCCTTATTATCTCTGAACTTCTCCATCAAACCTCTCAATAAATGTATAGCTTCCATAGTAGACCTGCCAGGCATAAATCCAAATTGATTATGAGAAATTTTTGTGATGCATCTTAACCTATGTTCAATTACCCTCTCCCATAATTTTAAAGTATGACACATCAACTTAATTCCTCTATAATTTGCACACTCTTGTGCATCCCCTTTATTCTTAAAAATGGGGATCAAAATACTCTTCCTCCACTCCTCAGGCATCTTTTTAGTTTTTAAAATAATATTAAAGAGTTTAGTAAGCCAAGAAACTCCCAAATCTCCCAAATATTTCCACACTTCAATTGGGATATCATCAGGTCCTACAGACTTTCCACCCTTGGTTTTCTTTAAAGCCTCCTCAACTTCTTATTTGCTAATGCAACGGTAAAAATGAAACGTTTTATTATTATTCACGATATTAAAATCACTAAGCTCGATCGTATTTTCAGAAACTTCATTAAAAAGTTTATCAAAGTAACACACTGACCTATGTTGAATATCTTTTTCTAAGAAAAGTACTATTTGATTTTCATCTTTAATACACTTTATACATATATTTTTCACCTTCCTTAGTATCAAATCTATTATAAAGATCATTAAAAGCAAAATTTTTAGCGTCACAGATTGTTCTTTTAAACTCACTGCGGGCCGTTTGATATTTTTTTCAGTTCTCTAAGCTTGTACATTTAAACCAATTTTTATAACATAACTTCTTATATTTTATCTTTTATTGCACATTATTATTCCACCACCAACTATTTTTATTTGTAAATATTTTTTCTTTTGATTTTCCAAGAACATCTTTTGGTACTTGTTTAATAGTGTTTGTTACTTTATCCCACATCATTTGCTTCTTCATGAATGATGACTACCACACATCTGCTTCTTCATGAATGTTAAATTATTGTAAAAAAAATTACTGTTCAAATAATTATGGTGACTCCTACTTATTTTATTTTATATTCAAAAAATCAAATTTTGAACTAGTAGATCATTAATGTATACCATTTTTTTTAATTGGACTAATCTTTCATCTACCATCGATATGTTGAGCTAGTATTTTTTCAGAATTACCGGCTTGTGGTTTATGCTAATAATAGAAATGAAAACAAGTTTCCTACTTCCAATCATCTTCATTCTCTGTCACCTTTCTGAAGCCCAAAAAAACTCGAAATTTAGTAACAATGTTGGGTGAGCTACCGAAAAGCCTCAAAATCAGAAAGATTAGCATATTATGTCCCCTTAAGCATAATGAAATCACCAATGTTATACATGTCAATATACTTGTACTGCCCGCATCAATGTTCATAATTAAATTGCCAACCTTAAAGATGACAACTTATTTGTATTGCCCATATCAATGTTCATAGATAACAACTACTAATAAAAAAAGCAGGTGAGTTTCTAAATAAATAAAAGAAAACAGTAAGATCGCAAAAAATTATTAATCCTTCTCCGTCCATTACACACATACTCATATCATAACAATCAGGAAAGTTGCCTCTCTTAACTTCCAGAAATCAAATGAAACTAACTTACAAAATAAAAGCCTTGAAGGAAGCAGAAATTATCAAAAATTTCTGGCGTTTCAGCAAAAGCACCGTGCCTGATCCATCCACTTAATATAAAAGTAACAGCAAACAAACTTTTAGCCTCCATTTTTTATCAGCAGCTCGCCACATCAACCTCGTGTTCTCGAAGACGACCAAGATGAAGAAGATGGCGGAGGCAATCTCGAACCACCAAATGAAGTTCGACGATCACGATCACGATCATCACTTCGCCATCTGTCGCCGGACTGCTGAGGGCGATCGTCAAACCCGCGCCGCTTATCAGGTTCAGGCGGAGGAACGGCCAAACCCTCACGGCGATACTTGGGGACATACTTACCAGGATTTGTGGCAGTTGGGGGAGTCACGCCAGCGGCAGCAGCTGCGGCGGCAACAGGCTCTACAGGGCGAGGACCTGTAATAGAGTCAGCTGGCCTGGGCAAAGAATCTAAATTCTTTCCAAGTAGAGCTTCCTTTCTCAACCTTTCCTTCTCATCCAATTCCCTCTCCCTTTGCCTCTGCTTTTCTGCGATTTCATCAAGCTTTGCTTTACGCTCAGCCTCTTCCTTCTTCTTTCTTTCTTCCTCTGAAGCAGAGGACAAAAATATTCATATAATTTCTAGTGAAGAAATATGGGGCATTTACATACATACACCAATAATACTTATGTATTTACATATCCAACATCTAAAGTTTGATATTTAAATACATGAGACTCTAATCTTTAATATCACATCAAAAAATATCATTACTATTAACTTTCTAAAAGTGAAGTACATCTTTTCATACATAACTTCATGACACAAAGTGTTATAAATGTAAATATCAAATTTTAGGTGTTAATATGTGAAGTAATAATCTACAACAAGACCATATTTTTGTCATACAGCGTCAGTGTATTCTTCAAAGGAATCATGAAATTATGTACAAGGAGAAATAATTGAGATATAAAACCAAACCTTCAATCTTTCGAGCTTGTTCCTCTTCTCGAATTTTGGTCAACCTTTCTTCCTCGGTTTTTATGTAGTAGAGAAGCTTCCGCTTGATCTCTCTCTCGTGCTTCCTGGTTGCCTTTTGTTGGTTGATGCGATATTCTCCCTCTTCTTTCAGGCGTTTGTATTCTGCCTCTCGACGACCTTCTATTCTTTTCTGTAGGGTAACCTGGTGGAGGGAAGAAATTTATAGAAAAATTTACATACATACCAGGCTATTCTTAGGAATTCACATATCTAACACAATTTGATATTTACATTTATAAAACTTTGGTGTTATAAATCTATGCACGAAAAAGTGTATTTCACTTTTATAAAGTCAGCAAGAGTGGTAATTTTAATATGCTGTTAAAGATTTTAGTGTTATGTATTGGTGTTAAATATGTAAAAATATAACAAGTCTGGGTTATGTATGTAAATGCCCCACAAAAATAACATTTAAATGCTGCATGATAGGGATGTCTACTGTCAAAACATAATCATACTTTACAAAAGTTGCATTCATAATGTCAGATGCATACTTACTGAAAAAAACAAAAAACATTCTAAATATATAAAATTAAACACAGCTATCGATGGATAATCTATTCATATTTACTCCAAACTAATCCATAATCCATGAACTTAGGCAAGACGAGCTATTTTGGTGACTTTTCATGAAATTATTGAGCTGCCCTGGTTAGAGTGAGTTCATACTTCTCGTCAATGAGAGAAAGGAATTAATTAAAAAACTAATTTAAGGGAAGGCTCGACGCCATGAACAAACCTTATTGTCCAGAATCCGAGCTAGCCTATTCTTTTCTTGGATATCTCCTGCATGATGCTGCTTGCTGAGCTCAATCTCCTTCTGCAAAAGTAGAATGATGGATTCAAAAGAAAAACTTTAAATAAGAAAAAACAAAGTGAAAATAACTAATTATCCAGAACAAAAGTTACGAAAAACAAACCAGTTGTTCTAGTTCATGAATTATTTTTTCCTCCTCCAAACGCTGCTCAAATGCCTGCTCAATCAAGGGAGCCTCCTCCTCTCTCTTAGCTCTTTCCATGTAATCCATAGTTTTTGCAATCCTCTGAAGTTTCTTTTCCATTTCTTGCCGTTCCTTGAGTTGTTCGCTCAAAGCCATCTCAATAAGAGCCTGCTTTGTAACCTTCTCCTGGAAGAAAAATGATCACTCAATTAAAATGGATGGCTCCGATCCGTACAATTGTAAAAAAAATGAGACCTGAAGTGTGAGAAGTAAAGAAAATCAATGGATGTCTGATGCGAACTAAAAAAAAAGACTAAGAATTGCTGAGGAATGTAAGTTTGGATAAGAATTATGTTACCAAAAGAACCATACTGTAAGGGGGGAAAAAAAACATAATACAAAGCAAGTTGTAGTCACAAAAAGTTTACAGAACAAGGAAGACCCCCTCTATTAACTATCAAGGAGTAAAACTGCAAAAGAATGTCAGTAAACCAGCTAGAATAAATGATGTCATAATAATCATGCAAGTGTAACGTTAAGGATGCACCATCTGTATTATCTACTAAGGTTCTCTCAATAGACACAAGAAAACAACAGCCTGAAACCTCCAGTGATCCTACCTCCGCAAGAATGGCGGAAGCAGAGAATAGAAATAACTTCTATAATTTATGTTGTATAATAAAGTAAAAAAGATGAGAATATCAAATGCTTTAGTTTTAAAAGAGTTTCCATAATAACAACGATTCTTAACATACCCCCTCAAGCACAGCTCTTTTACCCTTCTTTTTAGGTCCTTTCTCTGATTGCAGAAGTAATGCCTGAGCTTCTTGAAGTTCTCTTTCCTCGATTTCTCGACGAATTCTCTGCTCCTCTCTTCGGGTATATTCAGCAGCAAGTCGCCGCTGCTCAGCCTCCTCAGTTGTCTTCTGTTGCTTTAGCCTTCTGGATTCTTCTTCCCTTTCCTTCAATGAGCACAAGAGCATAATCAATAAATTGATCTTATCAGAGTTTCAGGAGAATGTAAAAAACTCAACCTTTTCAAGCATCTGACGTTCATGTTCTTCCTTGCGTTTCTCAATGATAGATTTTCTAGCAAGAAGCCTTCTATGCTCCTTCTCAACAATATCTGCTAAACTGTAAAGGTTTTCACCTAATCTTGATTGCTTCTTCAACGGTGGATAAATGAGGCTCCTTGCTTTATTAAGAGATTCCGCCAGGACCACGAGGTGATCACAAAGTTCATCAGATTCAATGTCCTGAAAGAAAACTCATGCCATCAGAACATCCACCCTATCTAATATACTCAACACATTGGTTGCACATTTTTAATTAGAATCAAGTATATTTTAATCTCTCTCTCCCTCCCTCTCTCTATATCTATGAATTTTGCGAGAAAATCATCCACTCAAAATGCTTTCTTTACGCAGATTAACATAAAATACGACTAACCGTATTTATCCTTGAAACGAGTTCCATATCTAATATTTTAATTTTGAGAACTTGAGATGAAAGGGAGGGGCAGAATAGACAACATGGTGGAGTTATAAAAGTCAGCTAGAAGGAAAATGGATCCTACATTCGTATTGATACTCGCTACAGCCAAGGTGCCACCAACCCTCCACAGGCAGATCAAATGTAAATTTAGTAAAGAAAATTAAAAGAAAAATGAAGCCCCAAACTCAGAAGATTCCTCTCTTTATGAAGAAAAAACCCTTTGCAAGGATGCTTCTTTAGAGTAAGGAGAGCAACGAGCTTAGTTAGCAAAAACGTAGTTTTTTTTTTTTTTAATTCAGAGATTACATGAAAGACAGATAAAAAAGGTGCAATGAGATCTCTAACCATAGCATGCATGCATTTTCATATGAATTTCCAAATCTGTGTACCGGACATGCAACAATCGAACCATTGAAAATTAAATGAGAGAAAAATACAACTGGGAGTTTTATTTTATTCATCAATGTTTTGGGTGATAATTTCAGTTGGTTATTAGTTCTATAAATCGGTAAAATATGAGTATTAATTGTATGATATTTCCGTTATTTAAAAGGGAACATAATTGTAAACAACTTCCTTATCCTTTCTTCCATGAGTGTCATCTCTACATCTGTGATTAAAAATGTCAATATCAAGATTGTCCTTAATTGAAATTTCATCCGAATTAAGGCTCCATTTTTTTTGCTGCTGTTAATAGTCATTTCACACTTCTATTGGGTCTAATCGAAAGCAATATTTATCACAATTCTCTTATTTTAACTTTCATATGTATTTGTATTCCATAAGATAAATAACAGTAAGCAAGAATGGACAAAGCGAGTTCCAATTAGGATATAAAAGTTGTTCAAATGATAGAGAATCATGATCAGTGAATTTACTTAATATATCTCATATCTTCAAATTCAATAAAAAAAAAAGAGAGAAGGATAGAAAAGTAAGAAGGGCCTTGAAGGTAGGAGTGTTAAAAATTGACCTAACATGCCGACATGACTCGAACTCGACTCAAAAAAATTCGGGTTAGAGTTGACCTGAATATTTTTCAAGTCAAGTTCAGATAAGAGAATTCAACCAATTTATTATTCGGGTCGGCGGGTTGAAACAAAAAGGCCAAACATGACCCGAATAATCACGAAATTTTGGATTGGGTTTCAAGTAAGCAGGTCAAGTTTGGGTTCAGGTCTTAGTTTTCAACATGTTTATTATTTGGTTCAAGTACGGGTTAACTCTACGCAAGTCGGGAAAATTTCGGGTCGCTCACAAACTCGACCTGCTGACCGGAATTGACACCCTAATTGAAGAGGGAGCTAAGAGGGAATCACCAAATTAACCCTTAAGATTCATCATAGTGAATCAAAGCCTGAAAAATTATACCAACAACCATAACATCAACAGGTTTTTATCAATATATTGGCATATGTAAGCTCAAAGAACCTTAACTTCATATACTGTGATCAATTTTTCTCCATTCAGACCCTAAACCCTAAATACTCCTGACAATCAGTGCTACCATCCACTACCACCGGAACACCATTTCTTACTAACAGAATAAATATCCACATCAATGGATTCCCTGGAGGACACAATCCTTCACTTAGAAAAAGTTGAGTAGTATTTAACCACATTATCCGTCACAAATATATAACATGGATCAAATTAAATAGTGAATAAAATAATAAAAATAAATCTTCCCAGTCTGGCTAATAAAGGATAAAGTGAGTCAATACCTCGTTACCAAATATAACTGCTCCCTTCTGATGATCAATTTCCATAGCAACAAATTTATATTTTACTGCATCAACAGAAATTTTTTCAACTGCAGAGAAATCCAAAAATGGTATCATCTTGGACAGTGTCTCAATTTTAATTGATCTGTATACTTTCGAAACCTGCAGGAAAAAAAAGGATGCTCATTTAGTGAAATAGGCATTTAATGATAAGATTTTATGCAAAAGCACAAGTTACTTCCTAGGCTTGACATTTCCAAGTTCTCCCAAACATTATGGCAAGTTGAAAAGGTATACTAAAAACAATACAATTGAAGAAAAGAATCGGGCAGTTAGTTAAATAAAATTTCTAAAATAATTCATAAAAATTAACAGATTAATAATTGTTGAACTACTGCAAGTGTCATTAGAGTTGGGCACCTGCTGTAAAACTCTTAAAGCAGCCAGAATTTCCAAAGCAGGAATATACTGAGACAAGTGCACTTCAGGCAGAGAAGAAACCGACACAAGCTTTCCCCCGAGTTTGGAAATTTTTGTGAGAAAAGGCTGAACTTTTGTTGTGAGATCAAGTGGAAGGAATTCATTTTCGAGAAGGCAATAAAGGTCCTTCACATCTTGGGAAGCACATGCCATCACACCCTTAGAAGACTGGAACAATTGAATAATTAAAATAAAACACAACCAAAAACACATCTAATTACAAACAAATCCAACTAACTTTGCATGTCAAGATATTTCATGTAAACTTAATTTGCTGTTATTTTTCCTTTTCAATCTAATTATAAACAAAACACAAATTACTTCCACAGCCAATCTAAATTGCGCTTTTCAGAAATGCAAATTATCATCAATGTAGTAATAAAGTTTAGAATCATACCAATTCTGAAAGGAGTGCTTCCCGAGACAACTGGAAATTATAAACCAAATGTCAAAAGACAGAACAGCAAGGGTTGAATAAGCAGACAAATTAACAAAGATAAAAACTTCAGAAAAGAATTAAAAACATACCACCTCTCTAGCTTCTTTTTTAGGATCAATATTAAAACCAATTAGGCTAGCCATTCGCAAATTGCGATCTTTCTCATTTTCAACTTCCATATGGGAAGAACCGCGAAAATGATCATATGGGGTCACTGACAGCGCAGACAGTAAAACAGAGGATGCTATCAATTGCAAGTCTTTTTGGGTTAAATTCTTATTATAGCTTTTCTGTAGGGTAAAGAGCTTAAGCCAGGCATATGCATGATAAAGATGACTCTCTGAGACCCGGAATATTTCTGTTAACCGAGCATAGTATATAACCATTAAGGAAGGTTTTGGGTGCCTTTTCACCATGCTCATTAAGCCATGAATATCCTCCACAGTACGGAAGGCTTCCTATTTCATTAAGCAAAATAAAAAAAATTATCAGCAAATAGTAATAAAAATTGCATCATAAAGTAGGACATCCAAATGACATCGCATTGCAAACCTGCCATAATTCCAGATCAGTTGCTATTTTTAGCTGTTCAAATCTCGTATCTAAATAAAGTTGCAAACTTTCAGGGGCTGTGAGATCAGGCCTGTCCCTTTGATCACGATACTTGTTTAAATTAGCGAGATGGTTACGTATAATCTCGCATAATCTGCGAAATTCGGTTGTCCTCTTATATTGCTTGCAAAACTGGAACGCTCGGTGTGCTGTCATCTATAAATTTCATGGTAAAGAAAAAATCAAAATGATTTGTTAACCATTAACAATCTAAAATAATTCCTCAATTGAAGTGTCATTAGAGCAAGAAAAAAAGTTAATAATCAATTCAAGGAACAAAATGTAAAATGTAATTACTTTTTCAATTTAACAATTATAAACTACACTTTCAAATAAACCTTTCAATCTATCCATTCATCAATTCCTACCAGCAAGAAAAAAATATGTAATAATATATACACTGCTAAGTATCTAAAATAATTATTGATCTGCCAAAGAAATAATTTGCAAAGCTAGTCTGCAACCTCAAAAGATCATAGCAAACGGGAAGAGGGAAAGTAGTACAAAATTAAATAAAGTTTCAAAAAAGTTAACATCAATATTTGTGTAAAAAACATTTTATCACTAAAAAAGAAAGTTTCAAAAACAATCCTTGTGTAAAATTTTGAACACTTGAATAATCAACTTCAAATTTGATATCAAATTATCTAAAAAAAATACTTTCTTTAATGTATAATGTAAAAAGTATATCTTGCGATTTACTACAAACATCAGAAATGTATAATTTATAGCAAGTATAGTACATTGTTTGAAACCAATACAAACAAACTTACAACTGATGGAAGTGAAATCCGATGCCAGAGCCACCAAATTCTATCACCATTCAATTGAGTAGTAGTTGTGAAGTGAAAATTGCAAAATTATGTTGATAAAATAACATGCTACTAGTATTATATCAATTTTAATGATTAGAAGAAGAGGCTCCAACACAAGTTGGAAGAAAATTACTTCAAAATCTAACAGAAAGTTCCTTTGCAATAATCAAAAACTACAAATAACTTACAGAATATAAAGCTTCCAACTTAGAATTGTTCCTTAGAATTTCAAGAACTGTTCTGTACGTCTCCCACAAAAATTTAAACCATGGGGTCACAAGCTCCCTGTCAGATCTGTCCTTTCCTTTCTCCCCACTCACATAGCTTAGCATCAAATCTTCAGGTCTCTTATCCGCTTCCAAATCCTCTACATCCAATGCATCCTCCAAAGCTTGTGCTTGGTTCCGAGCTTGCTCCGCTTTCTCAGTAGCAAGCTGCATAAAGTACTTTATAACCTCCTCCAAGGAACTGACATTTACTTGTTGACAAACAATGCGGTACTGTATAAGACCATCTTTCGCATATCTTCCTTTTCTCATATCAACACATAATTCAACATATTTAAACATAATCTTTTCAAGAGTCTTTTGCCAAGCCCTGTAGCGCTTTGAAGTGATGAGATCATGGAGGGCCTGTAAGGCTGCTTGCTTTTGACCCACATTAATTAACTCTGTAATTACACAAAACATAGAAAACTAGTTGTTTAATATATAAGTTAATATAGATACATGATATTCCTCATGAGGGTTCACCATGACAAATCTAAGAAAGAATAAAACTGAAAATAAAAGGTTACATCAAATATGGAAGGGGGCATAAACATGAGAACTATAAATCTATTGAGAGAGAATGAGTAGTCAAAAGAACTTTTTGTGAAAAGCGAAATTATCTATAGCTATTGAAATAATACCACATGATTCAACCATATTTTCTAATGCAAAAAGATCGTCATTAAATAATAGAATGGTAATAAATAACTCACCCTCGGCCCGCTTCAAAGCATTCTCTGGCTTTGCAAAGGTTGCCATGGTCACACTATGATTTAATCAAAGCTTGATGCTGATTAAAATAAGAGCACTGAGAACCTACAATATTAGGAAACTAAAGCAAATTATTTCTCCATAACAGAAAACTGAGAATTGAAATCAACAAAAAAGAAATTACACAAATGCAGTTAAACATTACAGATTATAATTCAACAAAGTCAACTAGAACTCAAGGAGAATGACATAGTATGTAAGCTTACTTTGACGTTAGGAGAGTACCTTGCTGAAGTTACAATTACTACAACACTTTTCAAGAGCTTTTTGCTTTCAAGCAAATTTGTGAGCAAAATTAATCATTAAATAAATTTACTGTATATTTTTTTTGTTGAATCCTGCTAAAAAATATATATATTTTGCATATAATTGTTTCACTTCGAAAGGAAATTTCCGCGCACCAAAGAAACCTATAGCCACGTAAAATTTAAAGCTGATATTACGCCATGTCCCAAAAAAAAACTCAACATGTATGCCGTTCTTTTAAAACATAATGGCGTGAAAAACCTCAGACTTTACACAATCAGCATAATTCATTGCAAGAAAATAGCACCAAGTACCTATCGTCGATCTCCAACCGCAAGAGACCAAAGACAAGCTTTATTGCCGCTATAGATATCTAACACAGAAGTACAAGAGTAAGGAGCTGTCTGGTATTGAATTTAAAAGAGGATTTAAGCGAGATTTAACCTATAAATCTTCCCAAGCGGACCTTTTGACATCTTAAATCCCCGGATTTACTGAATACAGATTTCGCCCATTTTCCGAGAAATCGAGGATTCAGTAAATCCTGCTATTCGGCGGATTTAGTAAATTCTTGAAAGCGCTAAAGTCCCGATACCTCGCGCAAGAGGCTCAAAGTGGAAGATCGCTTACCTTCCTCAACAGTTTCGGGGAGGAGCGGAGCGGAAGGAGCAGAAAGATGGGAATTTGGGTGGTCTTGTTACGCCGCGATCCCTTCGTTGGCTTCCCACCTAGGTCAAGTCGCGACTGTGTCGCGACGGTGTGGGCGACGAGAGGCGATGGTTTCGGGCTAAATCGGAGGGGGGCGAGCGAGGTGGACTAGGGTTTGGGCAGAAGAGTGGAAGGGTAAGGTTTGGGTATTTAAATTAATTTTTATTATTTCAATTAATTGGAAATTACTAATTTATTAAATATACTATTAAACTAATAATTAGCACAGAAATAATTGCTTTATAATTAATTATTAAAAATTAAATTACATATTAAAGTTTATGAAGATTTACTTACATACCTTCTCAAATTTATGTATTTATGTATAAGACCAAAACTCCAATTCTTTCATACAAGCCATTTATATATGTATGAAAATTTGTATTTAATTTTGTATAAGTTAAAATAGCAATAATTTCTTTTGTGATATGAATGATTTGTTTGATATAAATGTAAAAATTAGAGTTTGATGTTAAATATATAAATACATAGAAATTAGGTGGCATCCATTTAAATACTACTAAGATTTAATTTATTTAATAAATGTATAATTAATTATTTGTTAACAAAATAATTTTTTTAATTAATTATCAATTAATAAATATTAAACTATTGCTTAATAAATAATTAGTTTCATAAAATTATTTTTAATGGTTTATTACTTTAAAGAATAATTTGTTATTAATTAGTATAATCAGGAATAAAATCTAATTGCATTAATTAGATTTAATAATTATATCTTTAATATGTACTATTAAATTTATATTCCAACTAATAGATTTAAATGCTAAAATTAAATTGCACTAATATTTTCAATAATTTAACTTAATGAGTAATTACCTAAAATTTGTTTTCTTAATCTAATTAATCAAATTTATGAACAAGTGATTAACTAAATAGCTAATTGATGAATAATTATTAAATATCAAATGATTGGTTACAATTTTAATTTACTAGAATGAAAATTAATTAAATTTTAGCATAGTAATGAAATAATCACAGTTTAATCATGTTTATTTATTCTAACAATTGTAATTTATTTTAAAATCATAGTAAGAGTTGTCAAACAGTTTAACATGAATTAAATGGATTTATTAGATTTCCTATCAAACAATTTGTGATTTAAATGTTTTAGGATTCATTAAATCCAAATTTCTGATAAACTAAATCCACTAAGTTGTCAAATAGTTTTTAGTCACTCAGGCATCATATCTCCAAACAAAGAGGGAATCTCCAATGCTGAGAGTAAGTTAGGTAGCGCTCAAATGAGAGAACAAGAAGAATAGGGTTTTATATATACTGAACAAAAATACTCAAAAGATTTAATGTTGAATCGGTTTAAGCCAAAATGGTTCATTCAAAAATTTCAATAAAATCAAATTAATTGATTGAATTGCTTTGATTTAATTTAATTTTTTTCCTAATTCAAATTGATATTTCATTAAAACTACTATTTGATAAATAAAAAATAATAAGATGTTTTATAATATAATGACTAAAATTTTAGAACTAATTCATAGTTGGATTTAAGACGAATAGATTCGTCCAAAAATTTCAATCCAAAAAATTCAATAATAGCCAATACATTGATTGTCATGATTTGATTTTTTTTTTTAATTTGACTTAATTTGGTTATGATATTTTATCAAAATCATTTATTTGACCTGTTCACCCACCAAATACTTGCAAAAGCCAAGCAAAATAATTATCAGAGGTGTATATATATCAATCCAACAATGAAGGATAAGTTGCAATAGAAAATAACAAGATTTATATATATCAATTGTATAAGCTAGTTTTATAATGGACAAGCATAATGGATAGTCATACATGAGTTTAGAACTTTGGGTGATAAATCGTGTGCAATTAACCATTATGATTCTTTTGAAAAGAACCATAATTATCATGCAACTTCTTAGATGAGCAACTTAGTTTCGAAGGAGAATAACCTTTGTGATTAAACAACTTTGAGATTCCTCTACGATGAGTTTAATAGCATGATATATGAAGTTGAGCATTAGTATTTACGCCACTTCAAATTTGGCATGTGACAACTTATAAATGACTTGAGTCAATTCAACTATCGATTTTAGCATCAAGATTTACTAGATCCATTATTGTTTTTTACTTCATGAACTTCTTTACAACCAAAAGCCATCCATTTAAGAGGCACATAAATATCTTCTTCTTGTAACTATTAAATCCACATAATCTTCATCATTTTCTTCACACTACATTTGTTGCTTCACCTACCTTGAAATAAAGAGCTTCAATCTTCATATTTCTCGTAGATAAAGAACATAAACAACAATATATTTAAGTTTAAATAGAAATAATGAATATTTCAAAATCCAATGCTTTTCATTTATAGGGCTACAAATTTGTGCAATGTGTGATCCTCTGGATCATTTTAAACCACTAATATAATCACTATATTGCATGCAATTTTGCTAGTATGATATATTTAAATGTTGTTAGCATAATCACACTCTCAATAAAATCCTTTTGGCAGTCTCTCCCAATAATTCTTCTATAAAAAAATATCATAGTTACGAATTCCTTGAGAGTGTCTCCCAAGGCTCAAAATAATTAGATTTCTCTTAGAAGTTTTTGCATTTTTGAACATTATTTAAGTGCCTCGTTCAAGCTTATTTAAAGATCATTATTGATAAAACATATCATTAGAATTAGATAGAATTTAGGTAAATCACAACACTCTATCATTAATTGGATTTCATCAAAAACACATATCTTAAAGTTATAGTTTATTAGGCTTGTCATACAACTTAGGTGTAAACATTGTCAACATTTTATTTTTGATATATTTTTGTGGTATGTCATATGTTAGCTAGCTATGACATTATTAATATCTCAAATAACTCTAGCCTCCACTATTTTGGTATCCTCAAATTGCCAAAACTATCATTTCAAACTCTTAAGGAACTTAATCCTCTATAAATTCCCTTTTCATTGGCTCGTTTAAAGGGTAAAGCAAATACATATACATATAAGTGAAAGTATTAATGAAGGCGTATATTTTTTTAATATTGGAATAATGATTCATTAAAGGCTCTATGATCTTTGTTTTCTCACTTTTTCCCTTCTTTCCACTTAAAATTGTTCTTATATGTAATCTCTCTTTATTGTAATTCTTATACTCTCTTTATTATCTCTATCCCACGTGTGTAGTGTTTCTCTTACTCCAAAGCTCTCTATCTGTACTTAGCTTCCCAAATAAGGATTATTTATTCTTCATTGTCCTAAACTTAAATAAATGTCTTTTAACTAAAAAATTATAAATCTCTATCTTATTTTATATGCTTTGGTTTTTCCTTTTTCCACTTGAAATATAATTAAATAATAATATTTGTATGATCTCTTTACCTTTATTTTCAAATCTAAGGTACATGTAGTCTCTCTCACTCCTCTCAAAAGCATGAGCTTCCAATGTCCACATTGGGGTTGTAAGTGGAATGATTCTTTATCATCTTTCAAGAAAAAAAAAATTATATTGGCACACTCATTAATGATGATGATGTGACTTCTTGAAAAAATTATCTTTATTGTTGGTGATATATTTCGTGAAGTAGTGGATGTTTTCAAGAGCTTTATTGCGGGTTTATGATAGTATCAATTGGAAGTTTAAATCAAAGTAGCATTGTTTCACCTTTTTACACTAATGTGATTGCTAGCAAACTTCAAAAACTCAATTACCATCTTCTATTGATGTAGTAAGATAGCATAACAAACAAGATTATTATAAAAGTCATGAGTGAGTGTTGCCTATGTGACAATAGTGTTCAGATATTGTAATTTAACTTATAGTATTAAAAGCACAAAAGAAGTGGAAATATACAATGTACTGCTTCTTAAAGTCCATGAAGTAGGAATAAGATTGAATCTCTATGTACCACAACTGGTTAAGAAAAAAAAATCAAAATGAGTGACATAATTGCATTGGGCCAACCACTTCGCATAAGAATCTAAAGTAGGCACGTTGAATTACTTTTAATGTATAGCTTCAATGAATTTGCTATAAAAAAATATTTGTAGTATATATTGATGCTTATTATTGTAGTAAGAGAGGCAATTATTTTTTTTTCAAATTGACATTAAAGAGATATGTGTCACAGACGAATGAAGTCGTAGTGAAAAATCTTGGACTGGTGAAGACACCTATGAGGGAATGCTGATTAACTCTTAATAAAACTCAACAAATTAGCAGTAATGCACTCAAGGATTTTCTCGATCATCATTATAAAATGTCCTTATGGGTTGTATTTTTTTGGGATTGCATGATCATTAGTTTACTCATCATATAAGAATTTTATCTCTACATATTCTAAGTCTTATTTTAATCATGTATCATACTCACCATACTTTAACAATGTTATGTTCATCTTTATCTATAGAGCCACAGTTTTAACTTATGACTAATTAAGCTCAATCTCATAAAATAAAGAAGAAAAAAAAATGATTACATTCAGTAATACTATTTACATATTTAGATTTATGGAAGATTTCATCTTAAATAAAAGATGGTGGTCATACCTAGGTTACAAATAATTCTCAAGAAAGCTGAAATTTTGGAGCAATTTCGCGAAATTTCAATGTGACAGATTCTTATCTGTAGTACCAAATTGTGTTTTGAACTCTTGATCAGTGAGTCGATGACCTTCCATTCATAGGCAAAGGCTAAAGTCAACATTATTGTACGGTATGTGTAAGTGTGTGTAGAGAGAATTTTTACACCTACTATATGGGGAATGAGATTGGGTGATATTTATCCATTAGAAAAAAATTGCAGGCATATTCTCATAATGAGGGTGAGTATCCTTTAACCATTTTTTTCTTGTTAGAACCCCCAAAATTATTGACTCAATACTCTTAACGACCTAACAAGCTCCATAGTTAAATATTTTTTATAAACATACAATTACAACAATTCCTTGAGATTAGAGTAACAACTTGGTTTTGATAAAATAGTTTTTATTGTGACTTAACAAGTTTTAGCTAGGGAATGTAAAAACTTTCAATGACTCTAAGATCTTAGGTGACTTCAAATTTTGGCAAGTATCGAGTTAAGGGTGACTTAAACCAGTTCAAGGTCAATGATTTATTTAACTTAGTGTGTCCTATAATTATAACTTGATCAATCTCATAAAAGTAAATATGAATATACAAAATTAATTTTGAGGCCCCATCATATGAAAATAAATTAAATTAAATCATATCAACTCTATCTATGATTCCAACTGTAAGTGTCAACAATTATTTACTTATTGATATTGAAATTATGAATTCCAAAAACTCCGATCATTAAAATATGAGTATGTTTGAATAATTTGTAATTTAATTTAAGAAAATGAAAAAAAATGCAAGAGATCTAAAAAATCTACCAAGTATGTTCAATTAAAAGAACTTGTAAAAGAGCCCTTATATCAATAAGGTCCTATAAATTAAGAATGGGATAGAAGAAAAAATTTGTCAATCTTATTAAAAAGGTCACGTGTTACTATCACCACCACAATAACTTACATGCTATTACTTCGTATTGCCAAACTTATGCCTGCTAGTGAAAGTTATTTAAAGGAGTGAAACTCTTTTCAATTTTATGTCCTTACTTCCTCAGATACAACTTAACAACTTATGCGACCATGTTATCACATTTACTTAACAATTTATGTGTACAATTAAAAAAGGGCTCCTCACTCTATGAGTTAATTTTTTCGCATAGAATATCCCCAATGTTTATTATTATTATTATTTTTTTTGAATCTTCAAATCAAGTCTCTAAGGGTCCGTTTGGGGCAGCTTATTTGATGCGATGGCGTTTTGAAAAAGCTGAAAACAGCGTTTTCACATCGTACCTACCTATGCTTTTTGAAAAAGCTGAAAACAGCGTTCTTCACACCTAGGTGCGGTGCCAGTTTTCTAGCAGCGGTCTGACTTTTCCAAAAAAATAAAAATTTGTAATAGTCACCACACCTAACTTATCGGCAGATTATTTTTAATCAACTCATCAGCAAATTATTCAATAAGATGCAGCTGCCCCAAACAGACTCTAAGTAACCTACACATTTTTTTAAGAAAACAACGGCTCATACATATTCACTGCAACCTGACTCACGTCTCTCTGCTGTTCCATCAAAAAACATATATTCTGAAAAATTAAATGGAAAGACAAAAAAGGACAATAAAAGTTTGCAATCATTATTATGTTTTTATTTTAAAAAATTGTATGATTTTGCCTAGAGCGTGAATGCATAAGAATTTTATATTATTTATAAATGACATAAAATAATATAAGGGCCTATTTGGCAGCCATATCCAACACTGTTTACAAAATGTAAATCTTTCCAAACAGTCAAAATGGTCATTTTAAATCCTAAGGAATCTTAAATCCCATTTTATACATAAATCTTAAACTTATTGAGGGTCTGTTTGGGTCAACTGTAGCTTATTGAATAATATGCTGATAAGTTGATTAAAAATAATCTGCTGATAAATTACTTGCGATGACTATTATAAATTTTTATTTTTTTGGAATAGTCTGACCGTTGTCAATAAGCTCCCACCGCACATAGATAGGAGCGGTGTGAAAATGCTGTTTTCTCCGTTTTGAAAACACATAAGTTGTCAAAACGCAGTTTACCCAAACAGGTCAGTTGCGTTTTCAAAATATCACCGTACCAAATAAACTGCCGCAAACAGGCCCTAAATCAAAAATTTTGTCAAAATTCGGCACTGTTTGGAATAAATGCATGAGTTACGTGGATTTATGAGTTTTCAGATTTAAGTTCTAGAATTTTGCATTGGATTCAATTTAGATATGGGTTTACTAAATGCAACGGAAGAGTGGATTCAACTGATTTATGATTTAAGAATTTATTAAATCCTTCTTGAAACCAAACATCTCTTGAATAGATTTAGCGAAAAAAAAATGCAAATGAAAGAAAAATTTAGAAAGACATGGGAATGCCTTTAAATGACTTACTTGCAATACATGTTGTGACACTTCTTGCTCGTTATTCCTTAAAGGGTTTACTAGCATAAGAGGAAGATGAGAGTTTGATATACAATGAGGTCACAAACTCCTGTTTAATTACATTTATAAACTCTTCATAAAATATTGAAAAATATATTTATAATTTTAATTGAAATTTAATGAATGCTAATTAAATTTTGCTAGAAATAACTTAGTTAAGTTAAAGATACCAACTTAAGTTGCATTTGGGGGCACTTATTTGGTGCCGCATCACATTTAGTGGGATTTGACAAAACTGCGCTTTGCTTACTTTTCATTAAACTGTGATGGGAAGCTGCATTTTACAACCCTGTCCTAACTAAGCATGACTGTTGTCAAAAAATTGAGATTTGATTTAAAAAAAAAATAATAATAGCCATCACAATGTTTGAATAATATAATCTTCTACAATTTTACAAATATTTTTCAAACAGCTACAACAGATGTTATGAATATAAGTAATGCTTTATATTTAATTTGACTAGATAAATTTCCTTTAATTAGCTTTGTAAATTACAAATTAATAATTCATAGAGACAATATTTTAAGCTAATTGAAGGATATTAAATTAATATTTAATAATTAGTAAGTCTAGCAAAAAATTAATCAACTAAATTCTCAACAAATATGTCATCAACATGTAATATTAAAAGTATATATAAATTAATAAACTTAAATTCAACAACATATACTCAACATAGAGATGTTTTTAGAATGCCAAATTAGACATGGACAACAAATAATCAATTCAAGTCAAATATACTTGTATTTAGAATGCCTATTTCGGGCATAAACTTCAAATATTAACCGAAAAAGTAAAATATCCATTTCTCCTCGTTTGGCGTCCTTCAATCAATGGTTACTTCTATTAAAAAAAAAACATATCAAGGTTCATTTCCTGTGTCCTGTGACTTGCCACTGATCTCCAACTTAAACTTCAACGCAAAGCTCATCCTCTGCTGAACAACACCTAATACAATACAAACAATGCAAATAAGCAACAGGAACAACGCTCCTTGTAAGTGAGAAGTAGAGCATATGGATCGATGTCAACAAGCTTTCATCTGCAACCACCGTTACCTCTTCAAGTAGAGTTCAGGAAGTGGAGGCAGCTATCTAGCGTGACGATAGAGAAACAAAATTGGGCAGTGGCGACGACGAGGGCAAGTGCAATGACCAGAGCATAGAGGTAAGATTTTTACTCAAAACGCTAGCCGCCGCGGGATTTGACCTGTGATCGGCGTTTAATAGAAATGAAATCATTTGTATCACGATAAACTGCCTGAAAGAAGAAACACATTTTGAAAACACGTAATTTGATAATAAGCTGCGCCAAACAACCCTTAAATCCATCCTAGCCGATTCACATCATTAACAACCCTACCTAAATAACGTCAAAGAAGTGTGCCTGATCTTGGGCGTTGTTCGACTACATCATAGATTTATGTCAAATAATAATAAATCCAGATTTATCAAATCCATGTTGATGGAAAATATTTTTAAAGTCATGGAAGAATAAATCTCGTAAATTCACCCGCGATACAAATTTAATAAATTTGGATATACGTTAGTAAGAAGATGAAAAAAAAAAAAAAAAAAAAAAAAAAAAAAAAAAAAAAAAAAAAAAAAAGACAAAACATGAGAAAATTCACTTTAAGGGAGAGTTAGATTTAGGTGCATTTAGGAGGCTGTTTGACAAAATTATATTTTTCTGAGGTCTAGTTAAACTTTTTCAATTTTTCTTTTAATAATATTCATCATAAATTTTTGAATAGCGGTTTTTCACCTTCTACAACCAGATGCAATCCTAAGCTAAATCCTTTCTTAAATCGGCCACCAAACACCGCCTTGAGCTGAACATCACTCAGCCTAAACGGCCGGTAAACCTCCGTCGCCACCGTCTTACAGATGCGCCGTAATCCACTTTCATCGACCCGCCCAGCTGTTCAAACCCTAACACCAAACCACAATTCTTTCCTCTCCTTTCTCTCGCCGCATCATTCCCTTTCCCGCTCCAAAAAGAAAATCGCAGCTCCGCGCGACGAATCCGACGACCCTCCCTTTTCGCCATTAACCAAAATCAAACAACCGAAACCCGACCTTCCACCCAGAACCCTAGTTTCTGGCAAGGGAAAGACCCCGGCTCCATTCCACTCTGACCTCCCATTTGATTTTCGCTTCTCCTATTCTGAGACTGATGCTTCAGTGCGACCGATAGGGTTCCGCGAGCCCCCGCGCTTTTCTCCGTTTGGTCCCGGCCGGCTTGACCGGAAATGGAACGGTGTCTCTGCTCCTGCAGTCGGGGAGTTTCTGCCGGAAGGAGCTATGGAAGAGCAACGGAGGTTTGTGCTTGGGGAGCCGCTGAGCGAAGAGGAGGTCGAGGAGCTCGTTGAGCGGTACCGACACAATGATTGTTCTCGTCAGATTAATCTAGGTTTGCTTTCTGTTATATTATATATATATTTGTTTTCCATTGAAGTTATCTTTTTTATCTCTTTGTTTAGAAAATTTTATGCAGGATTCACTAAACTTGCGTTCATAATGCTCAGATGTTTTACTTTCTTGTCAGCCAGAGATTTTTGTTTTTTAATAATTTTGGAACTTAGTGGACTTCTTAATTAATTTTAGAAGCTTGGCACATAACACATATTACTTGGTTTATGCACGAATATGGGGATCTCGTAGCTTGCTTTTGGACTATGGAGCTTTTCCCTTTGTGAGACTTGGAAAGCCACATGAGATTTTATTTGGGGCTTTGCAAGGATTAATAATGAGGTATTCTTATATTTCATCTAAGTATCATATTGAAAGCTGTCCTTGAAGAATTTTTTGGCTTCATATATTCCTAAGCAAAGCCTGCGATGAATTTGGCTCATCATGGGCTAACATTCTGATTTTGGAATGTACGGAGTTAAAAGATAGGATTTGATTTGGTGTAGAATAATTTAGCATCAATTGATTTCATTAAACGTCGACCATCTGATGATCCGATTAGAAGAGTAGATGCTTTATATTCAACTTATATTAGGAGAGGTAGAGGTAGACCCGGGAAGACTTGGGCATATTGTATAAAAAATGATCTTAATTTATTAGAATTAAATGAAAATATGACACTAAATAGGACGCAATGGAGAAAATGATTCACGTAGGGACTCTACTTAGTGGGATAATGGTTTTGTTGTTGTTGTTGTTGTTGATGATGATGATGATAACCCCCATAGCTTTATTAGGTCTTTGGGCAAAATAGTGGAAGGGAGGGAGAATTTGTGGTTGCCCATCATCATTTTTCATTAATTTCTAGGGCAATTTATATATCACATAATTCTTATGTATTTACTTATCTAACACCTAAAGTTTGATATTTACATTTATAACACCTTGGTGTTATAAACCTATACATGAAATGGTGTATTTCAATTTTGGAAAGGTAGTGATTATGGTATTGTTGAAGTGATTGAAGTGACCTTAAAGCTTTGAGTGGCATGCATGTAAATATGGATGTTTAGGTGTTAGATATGTAAATACATAAGAATTGTGCAGTATATGTAATGCCCCTTATTTTGATTGATTATTGTATGAAGTCTTAAAAATCTATTTTACCGCTCATTCGCAACTTTAATCCACACCAAACCAATTCTTGTTTGAGTTTCATCTCCTATTCTTTTAATATAAATCGTTTCTTAAGCTATCGTTTTAGTTTTACCACAGGTCCTCAAATTCATTATAGCATTTTTATAACTACCGCTGTCAACTTAGCAAACATAGATTATTATATATGAACTTTTGCTTGAGTGTGTATATTTGCATGGCAGATGTTGTAATAATGGTATGCATGTAAGATATTTTGAAATGTAATAAAACGATGGGATATATCATATATAAGGGTAAAACCTATACAAAATGTCTCCTTTATCTAGAGTTTACGCTGCGTAAATTAATCGCACAACGCTTAAAAAAGATCGATGTAAAAGATGTCTCATGAAATTGACCGAGGATGAATGGTTTTTGTTTCTATATTTTGCTTCTTTTAGGAAGAGGTGGTGTAACTCATAATATGATAGATGACATCCACAATCACTGGAAAAGAGCCGATGCTGTGAGAATAAAGTGTCTTGGAGTTCCTACACTTGACATGGACAATGTTTGCTTCCACCTTGAGGTAGTTTTGAAAAAATAAAGGAAGATTTACATACATACCACTCAATTCTTATATATTTACATATCCAACACCTATACTTCACTTTTTACCTATATGCCACCTCACCTATGCATGAAAAGGTGTATTTCACTTCTTAAAAAGTAAAATTTGTGGTATTTTATATGTAATAAGAAATATTTTAGATGTTAGATATGTACACATACATAAGAATTGGGCGGTATGTATGTATATACCCCAAAATAAATTTGTGGCATTAGAATGCTTCCAAAAGTCATATGTCAAGGGTAATCCTGCAATCTTTTTATGACCATGACAGGATAAAACAGGCGGAAAAATCATCTATCGAAATATTAACACGCTCCTTTTGTATCGTGGTCGAAACTATGATTCCGAAAATAGGCCAATTATTCCTCCAATGCTATGGAAGCCACTGGCGCCAATTTATCCAAGGCTCGTGAAAAATATTGCAGACGGCCTGACCTTTGAGGAAACCAAAGCAATGAGGAACAAAGGACTAAATTCCCCCTCTTTGATGAAGCTCTGTAAGTTAGCTTAGGCTTAACTCTGCTTTTTTATGCGTTAAGTAGCTTCTCTTAACTATATATATGTGTATGTATGTATGTATATGTATATATTATTTTTCATGCCTAATTATTTATGTTTTGTGTGCTAAGCTAGGAATGGCGTGTATATTACTGTTGTGGAAAGAATTAGGGAGGCTTTCAAAACTTTAGAGGTGGTGAGATTAGATTGTAGCCATGCAGGAAGCAGTGACTGCAAGAAGATTGGTGTAAAGCTAAGGGTAATTATTACTATACTCCTTCCAGTAGCGTTTTGGTGCTTACACTTCTAAATTATACTTTGGTGCATATATGGACAGTTTGAATTTGCATATTCAATCAGCGAAGTTTACTTAAATGTCTTATAAAATCAAATGTAATCATCTCCTCTCCCAACGTCTTAATTGTTTTTTCATGCAATCGACTGCAGGATTTGGTGCCCTGTGTTCCCATACTGTTCAAAGATGAACAAATTATATTATGGAGAGGTAAAGGTACGGACGATTCAAATCAATCTGTTACGTCCAGTTAGGATGCATAATTTTGAATATTTTCTTGGGCGTGTGCGCTAATTGCGAACAATGCATTACAATAACAGTGATTTAGGAGTATGGGTGATTATGAAAACATCAGTCTATCTCTGCTTTTGACGGCATTAGTGATTATTTATAACTGATTGTAAATAAGAACATTAAATAGTTGGGGTATTTGCATACATACCACCCTATTATGAATTTACATATTAACACCTAAAGTTTACTGCTTACATTTATACCGCCCAAATCTTTTATGTCACATCAATAACACCACTATTTTTAAGTTTTAAACGTTGAAATACACATTTTCGTGTGTTTGTGTAAACATTGAGTTTAGATGTTGGATATCTAAATACTTAGAAATTAAGTGGTATGTATATAAATTTTCCTGAATGTTTGTGACATCTAGAAGTTCACTACTGGCTTAAAAGTTACAGGAGATATGTAGAGCTATTATGTGTCAAGAATAGTTATTTACTGCCCCAATAGTTTATGTTGCAGTTATGAGTGATCCTGCTGCACCAGACAAACATGCCTACCGTGTATTGTGATATGAGAAACTGTATTTATTAAAAGTTTAGTCATATTACATATTTATATTGTTTAGGGAAATTCATATTCGATAGAACAAATAAAATTGCTATATTGAATATTGTACATTTACATATATTATGTACTCCTCAAGTATTACTAGTCATAGATTTTTTGCGTATGAAACTAATCAATATGCCATGAACTTTAATGATCATCTTTAATAATAGCTTGGGATACCCTTGTTTTTGTGCTGGTAGAATGCCACGTTTGAAGTGGAAAATAAAGTTAGAGGATATTTTAAGGGGCATTTACACACATAGCACGCTATTTTTATTAATATAACTTCTTAAAAAATTAAATACACATTTTCATGTATAATTTTAAAATACTAAAGTGCTATATATATGTAAATATGCAAGTTTAGGGATGAGATATGTGAATGACTAATAATTGTGTGCTAGGTGTGCACATTTCCTTTAAATTTAAAGTAAATAAAGATGAACTTTAAAATCAATAAATTTATTGGGGTGTGTACATACATATCAAACAATTTGTATTTACACATATCATATGCCAAAACTTTAATATTTATTTATGTAATAGCTAAAATTGTCATCACATCAAAAATATAATCATGATTCATATTTTGAAAGTAAAGTATATTTTCTCATGCATATATTATGATATGATTGATTCTAGTGTTATATAAGCATACCTAATTTAGATACTAGATATGTAAATATTTAAGTGTATTTTGGCCATCAAATTCAGCAGATTGAATTTGCATATTTAGGATAAATATTGAATATTATACAGAAATCTATAACCCATTCTTCATCCTTCTCATAGTATCAACACAATCCAATTCCATGGTATCTTAATAACGCATGCATTACCATAAATTTATCTATTCTATGACATTTATATAAATACCACCCAATTCTTATGTATTTTCATATCTAATACCAAATTCTCCTTTTTTACATTTATATGACGCCAAATTTTCATATCATTAATTGGACATTTGAAAAGTGAAATACACATTTTCATGCATAGGTAAGGGGACATGTGTAAATATTAAAGTTCAGATGTTACATGTGTAAATACTTATTATTAAGTGGCATGTATCTTCCTAAAAATAAAGCAAATGAGAGAATAGAAATGGGGCGCCGTTAGATCTTCATATGTAGAAGTGGAAGTTGTCGACGGGAGAAATAAAATCCGTTAAACTCGAACGGCAGAGCAAGTTTTCACAGAGTTCTTGAAATTTAGGGTGCGTTTAGAGTAGCTTGTGCGTTTCAGGATAAACTGTTTATCCTAAAATGCGGCTCGCGGCCTGTGTTTAGTGTAAAAACCCAAACACGATTTCGAATAAGTTGGCGAAACGCACGAACCAAACGGTTATAATCTACCTCAAACGGGCCCTTACTCGCACAAAACGAACCCTAAACCCTAAACATAACGTTGTAAATCTTATCACCTGATTTTCTCTAGTTTTTTATCCATGTCTCCTCATAAAAGAATCTTTGTGACGCGCTCATCCAGATCTGTGTGAGCGAATAAATAAATAAATTACACAGCTTCACCCCTCATAATCAGCAAATCAAAACAGAAATCTCTCTCACACGTAACTTCTCTTCTACCAGAAATCTGAACAAGAACAAATCCCACCTCCAAAAACATGGAACCTGTAAGGATCTCTCAGCACAATTTCCCGATCAACAACCTTACTGACCAATTTGTACACCAGATGACAATCCCCACAAACTCTAAGATTCTTAAACACAGTAATTGTACACCCTTCCGGCAAAGCCATCAGTCCAAAAGCCAGCGCAAGCTTCTCACCATGGCTCCAGAGACTACATTCCTTCTCCTCTTCATCAGTGTCATGAAGCGATTCGGACGTATCAGCAACATAACCTGCTTCTTTAACCAGTTGCAGCATCCATTCCAATTTGGAATAGATTTCTTTCCCTTGCAGCTCCAAACCTACTCACCTGGTTCTTCACCTGGATCCAACTGCATGCAGGTTTCTTTTTCAGATCAATCAATCTCATATGCAATCTCAACTTCTCAACATCTTCCCACTTTCCACTCAGCGCATATGTGTTTGCTAGAAGAACATAAGCAGAGTCATCCAGAGGATCCAACTGAAGAAGATGCCTGGCTGCTTTCTGTCCAGTTTCCAAGCTTCTGTGAGTCCTACTCGTTGATAATAAACTCCGCCATATGAGACCGTTAGGTCTCACCGGCATGCTTTCAACAAACTTCTCTGCTTCCGTTAGCCTCCCTGAACGTCCAAGAAGATCAATTATGCAAGCACAATGTTCTATTTTGGGATGGATGCCAAACTTAGAAGTCATGAGATTATAGTATGTGAGACCTTTGTCTACCAGTCCTGCATGATTACAGGCAGACAAGAGAGAAACAAAGGTAACGTAATCTGGTTTAGGTCCTATCAGAAGCATTTTGTCAAAAGTATCCTCGGCCTCAAGGAATCGACCGTATCTCGCATAACATGATATCATTATGTTCCATGATAGTCGCGAACGTTTAGTTGGTTCAGGAAGGAGTTTCAGAACATCATCCATCTTCCCACATTTGCCATACATGTCCATTGCAGCATTGATCACATGAAGATCATAATCAAATCCAAGTTTAATGATTAGGCAATGGATCTGTTGTCCTTCACCTTTTGATGCTAAACAAGCACTCGCTGAAAGGCCTCCTGAAAGACTAAACTGGTCCAGCTCCATTCCAGAGGAAAGCATTTGTTTGAAGAACTTCATTGCATCTTCCCCGTGGCCATGATGAGCTTTGGATGCAATCATCGCATTCCATGATACCACATTTTTGCTGGTCATGTGATCGAAGATATACCTGCTAGAATCGAAATCACCGCCGTTTGCGTACATCGTAATCAGAGAGTTTGAGACAAACTCATTGATCTCCAACCCAATTGAGATTGAATGAGCGTGAAGAGCCTTCCCATGGTTCTCCAGGTCATCAGAAGTGGAGCAAATTCCTAAAACATTCACAACAGTAATGTAGTTTCCACAAAAACCAGCTCTTCTCATCTGATTAAAAGTCTGAATCACCTCATTTTTCTCTTCATTCTCGACGTATCCTCCTATAAGAGCATTCCATGTGATTACATCACATTCAGGCATTGTTCGAAACACCGTTTCAGCCTCTCTGATGGCTTCGCATTTTCCATACATGGTGATTAATGAATTGGCTACGAGCAAGTCGTGTTGAAGACCGATGAATGCTGCAACCGCATGAACCATTTTTCCATATAGTAAAAACTCTTGACTGGCACATGCGGCCAATGCGGCGGCAAATGTCACGTGATTACATTCGTTGTTCAGTTGAAGCATCTCAGATAAGAGCTTTAAGGTACCAATGTTGTTTCCACTCTGATTGTATGAAGCCATTATGGTATTCCAAGAAATAACATCCTTCACAGGCATTTCACAAAACAAAATCTCTGCATCCTCAGCTTTTCCTAACATGGAGTACATGCTTATCAAAGTATTGCATACCGAGACAACTGATTCAAGCTTATTTTTCACGACAAAGGCATGAAGACCCCTCCCCCACTTCAGATCATCAACACTAGCACAGGCAGAGATCACACAGGACAGTGTAGTGAAATCAGGTCTGAAATCAAACTGTCGCATTTCAGAAAAGCACCACGATGCCCTTTTGAACATTCCTTCTCGCGAATAAACGGAAAGCAACGAATTCCAGGATATTGTATCTCTTTCTTCCATCCGGAAAAATATTTGCTCAGCCTCCTTTACTTCCCCCATATTGCCAAACATTGTCACCAAAGAATTGGCGACTGATACTTCAGCTTGAAAACCTGAAACAACTACATGAGCAAGCACCTGGTGGCTCAACTTCTCACTTTGAAGAAGGCCACATGAACTTATCACCGTTGAATAGGAGTTTTCATTGCAAACTACACCTTCATTTCTCATGGTCTGATAAGCTCTTATGGCTTCCCCAGGGCGAGAATTAACGGAGCAGCTCACCATCAATGCAGTCCAAGAAACTACATTTCTCTCAGGCATCTCCTCGAAGAATCTCCAAGCATCAGAAAAGAGAACATTTTTTCCATAAAAATGCAAAATTGCAGTGCTTACATAAACGTTACACATCAGCCCAAGTTTCAGGACAAGACAATGTATTTGAATTCCTTCATCAAACTTCTCCTCGTTGTGATTGCAAGCAGTAGCGAGACTTGCGAGCATGAATCCGCCGGGCTTTTCCCCATTCTCTCTCATCCGCCTAAAGAGTTCTGCTGCTGTGGAAGAGCAGCCTGCTCGAACACACCCTGAAATAACGGTATTCCAAGATGCATGATTTCTTAGAGGCATTTTATCGAACAGCTTAAGGGCAGTAGATGGCTTGCCGAACCTGAAGTACAGATTGATGAGCGTGTTGTTGTGGAAGACGCTGAGATTAGAAGGGATTTTTAAACAGAAGCAATGAAGTGCCCTTCCATTGTTGAGGCAGGAGATTTCCGAGAAGCCCTTGGAATGGAAGAGGGAGATTTCGGGATGTTGGTGGGTGGCGAGGAAGCTGAGCCCAGAATTTACTTCTTTGGCGGCGAAAGACTGAGTGGAGTTCTTCCTGAGGTGGAGGGAAGAAGAGGGGATGGAGATGGTGGATTTCCATTGGAGTGGCCACCTCTTAGCCAGGTTTTGGAGCCGTTATGCTGGCGGGAACAAGTTCTTCCCACCAAGCTCGATCAAATCCTAGCAGAAAAATCAATATTTTGATACTGAAAAAAAAAAAGGCTGATTTTGACGAAGGTATCTGTAGTTATGATCATGGTGATGGGATTGGTGTAAAGCTTGGCCGTCTCTGCCAGGAGTCCTGGTTATTTTAGAAGAACTATTGCATTCTATAAATAATTTGATATTTACTTATTTAAAAAAAGTGTTTATTTGATTTATTTAAATAACTAAATAATTTTGAAATAAATTTTTGAACTTCCATTATGTGTGATCAATGACTTATTTCATATATATATTATATATATATTATTTCACAAATCACAAATAATTCACTAAAAATGATTATTTATATTATGTTCTTATTATTGATTTTCTTATATACTCTACATTTTAAAACTCATGTATATTATTTAGAGTTAAAATAAGCTCTAAAGATCAAAAAAATAGTTACATACAGACAAACTTATTTTTCTCAAAATATTGGCACTTCTCAGAATAAAATAGATTATACTTGATTGATCATGCAAATTTTAATTAGAGCATAAATTTCTCTATTCTCAGTTAATAATTACTTGTTTAATCCATCAATATCAGAAAATTAATTAATTATAATTTGATTATGACTCATAATCGATAAAAATAATAAATGAGTCTGAATAAAATTTTAAAATTATAATTGTGTTCAAATAAGGCTCATGCATAATATAAGAAACAAATTATTAAGTGCGAACAAGAGTATAGTTTCCTTAACCCTATTCTTTTACAGGGCAGATTAAACCTACACCTTAGTTTGAATTAGGGGTGTAAACGAACCGAACACGAACGAACAGTGCTCGTGTTCGTGTTCGGTTCGTTTGAAATATTGTTTGTTTGAAATAGGCTCGTGTTCGAAATTGTTCGTGAAAGGTCTGTTCGTGTTCGGTTCGATTTGTTCGAAATTAGTTCGAATTGTTCGAATCGTTCGAATCGTTCGAATTGTTCGAATATGTTTGAAATGTTCGAAATGTTCGAAATGTTCGAATTGTTCGAAACGTTCGAAAATTTTCAAATTTTTTATATTTTTTAATCTGTTAAATAGAAAAAAAAATTAAATATTAATTCTCACACCACATCAAAAAAGCCACCATTTTAACTTTAAAAAATTGGAATAACTCTAAATAAAATATATAAGAATTATTAATTAATTCTCAAATTATCAAAAACAATAAATAAAAAACTTCCACAAAAACATCTCTTCATCATTAGTCAAACAAATAATATCTTACATAAATAGATAATGTTCAAATTGTAAATTCATTTCAATTCTAAGAGCTCAATTTGAAATCAAATTTTAAATTGTAAATTAAACTTGCATTCACTTCCCTCAATCTCCTATACACATGTTTACTAATTAGTAATTACTACAGCTATAATAAATTCTACTCCAACGAGATACCCATTTCCATGTCTATTCAGGCTGCCAAAAACTTTCCAGCCCAAGTGAAACTGTTTTTTGCACGAGATACCCATTTCCATGTCTATTCAGGCTGCCAAAAACTTTCCAGCCCAAGTGAAACTGTTTTTTGCACGAGATACCCATTTCCATGTCTATTCAGGCTGCCAAAAACTTTCCAGCCCAAGTGAAACTGTTTTTTGCACGAGATACCCATTTCCATGTCTATTCAGGCTGCCAAAAACTTTCCAGCCCAAGTGAAACTGTTTTTTGCACGAGATACCCATTTCCATGTCTATTCAGGCTGCCAAAAACTTTCCAGCCCAAGTGAAACTGTTTTTTGCACGAGATACCCATTTCCATGTCTATTCAGGCTGCCAAAAACTTTCCAGCCCAAGTGAAACTGTTTTTTGCACGAGATACCCATTTCCATGTCTATTCAGGCTGCCAAAAACTTTCCAGCCCAAGTGAAACTGTTTTTTGCACGAGATACCCATTTCCATGTCTATTCAGGCTGCCAAAAACTTTCCAGCCCAAGTGAAACTGTTTTTTGCACGAGATACCCATTTCCATGTCTATTCAGGCTGCCAAAAACTTTCCAGCCCAAGTGAAACTGTTTTTTGCACGAGATACCCATTTCCATGTCTATTCAGGCTGCCAAAAACTTTCCAGCCCAAGTGAAACTGTTTTTTGCACGAGATACCCATTTCCATGTCTATTCAGGCTGCCAAAAACTTTCCAGCCCAAGTGAAACTGTTTTTTGCACGAGATACCCATTTCCATGTCTATTCAGGCTGCCAAAAACTTTCCAGCCCAAGTGAAACTGTTTTTTGCACGAGATACCCATTTCCATGTCTATTCAGGCTGCCAAAAACTTTCCAGCCCAAGTGAAACTGTTTTTTGCACGAGATACCCATTTCCATGTCTATTCAGGCTGCCAAAAACTTTCCAGCCCAAGTGAAACTGTTTTTTGCACGAGATACCCATTTCCATGTCTATTCAGGCTGCCAAAAACTTTCCAGCCCAAGTGAAACTGTTTTTTGCACGAGATACCCATTTCCATGTCTATTCAGGCTGCCAAAAACTTTCCAGCCCAAGTGAAACTGTTTTTTGCACGAGATACCCATTTCCATGTCTATTCAGGCTGCCAAAAACTTTCCAGCCCAAGTGAAACTGTTTTTTGCACGAGATACCCATTTCCATGTCTATTCAGGCTGCCAAAAACTTTCCAGCCCAAATGAAACTGTTTTTTGCACGAGATACCCATTTCCATGTCTATTCAGGCTGCCAAAAACTTTCCAGCCCAAGTGAAACTGTTTTTTGCACGAGATACCCATTTCCATGTCTATTCAGGCTGCCAAAAACTTTCCAGCCCAAATGAAACTGTTTTTTGCACGAGATACCCATTTCCATGTCTATTCAGGCTGCCAAAAACTTTCCAGCCCAAGTGAAACTGTTTTTTGCACGAGATACCCATTTCCATGTCTATTCAGGCTGCCAAAAACTTTCCAGCCCAAGTGAAACTGTTTTTTGCACGAGATACCCATTTCCATGTCTATTCAGGCTGCCAAAAACTTTCCAGCCCAAATGAAACTGTTTTTTGCACGAGATACCCATTTCCATGTCTATTCAGGCTGCCAAAAACTTTCCAGCCCAAATGAAACTATTTTTTGCACGAGATACCCTCTGGCTCTGGCTATAATGTGCAAAGAGTTGAAGATAATATACTCAACTCCTTTGTAAGCAAGGCTGCCAATAAGCAAGGACTTATAAATTATAATGCTAGCTGACAAAAAATTCAACTTTTAAAAATTGTTTCATCTTTCACAAGATATACGCCTGTAGGATTTCCTGTAGAGCATAACAAAATTTGCTAACATAAAGAGAGAATGTCCAAAAACCAAAAAGAATGTCCAATCCTTCCTCTTTCATCAATTTAGTTTTTTCTATCATCAAAGCAACCCAAGTTGTAATCTACCATCATTTAACCTAAAAGAAACTGAGCCTAGTATACCAAAATTTGCTGTTCGCTTTTGATATAGGCAATAATAACATGATATGTAGATAGTTCATCTATACCATATAATACTTCAAACACAGCTAAGGGGAATGTTATAACTGTGTCAGACATATGTACATCAAATATAACAATATCATAATCAGCTCTAATTGACGCTTGAAAGCCAAACAACATCAAATGCAAAGTGAATAATCATTGATAAATGAGATTAAAAAAAACATTAATATCCACGATGGCCTGGAGCAGTGCCAAGATTTCCTCCTTTATGCTAGAGGTTATAGTTTTAATATCTTCCTTATATTATTTTTTTTGTTGATAAAGGGGAGAAGATATGTTGTGATGTGATGCATAAATTCAAGATAGATAGTATCCAAGTTATTTTATTTACCCCCACACAAACTAATCTCTAACTTATTTATCTAGCCCATTTTATCTATATATGTATTTACTAAAAATGCAAGCTCACTTTGCACCTCAATCCATGTAATTAAGCAACATAGTAATCAATCCATGACTCATGCAATATTGCAGCAGCCATGGCAATAATAAGCCTAGCTGCCATGAAAAAAATAGCTGCAAGCCTCAAAATGATAATGCATGCAACAGGATACTTTCATGAATGCATACCTTTTCCTACCCAAAATGCAAACATAAGCCTAGCTGCCATGAAAAGAGCCGGGGATAAATGCAATTGGCCCTCAAAAGTAGTCCATCTAACCCATAGGTCCATCCCTATAAAATATAACAGTCAAGCATTTTGACAGGACAACTTTGTTAAAATGTCATACATGAGGCAAGTAATTAAACAAATATCAGCCCCGTCAGTTTGTAGACTAATGATTAAACTTTAGAAATTTAAGTCACATGAAATGAAGTAAGTGCACACAAATAAGTCCTTAAAAGAAAAGCACAAATAACCCAAAATGACTAAGCTGATTTCATATATCTGGTAGTTGAATATTAAGCTTTTCCTCATCAATGATCTCTTGCTGAAAAGAAATAATATAAATAAATGTTAGTATGTAGCATTGAGAATAAATAAAATAAACGAGAAAGTAGAAAATGATATAATTAATGAAAGGATTACCATAAATGTCTTTGCATTTTTTTGCGCAGATCGAAGCCAACTAGAGGCACAAATCAATGCATTAACGGTTTTAGTGGATAAGCTACTTCTGTAATCATCTAATACTCTACCACCAGCACTAAAAGCAGATTCTGAGGCAACAGTGGTTATGGGTATTGATAGAATATCTCTTGCCATAATTGAAAGCCGGGGATACTTCAATGTATTCATCTTCCACCAATCAAGAACATCAAAGTTTTCACTCGAGCACACAAATAATCCCTCCTCAAGGTATATCTGTAAATCAGGTTTCGAAGGTTCTACAGATCCAGAAGCTACAACAAAATCTTGAAACCCAAACATAACGTCAAACTGAGTTAAGGAACTCATAGAATCACCAACAGTTGAAGAACCCTCATTTGAAACATTACAATCAACAACATAAACTGCATAAATCTCCCATAATGTATCTTGAACTATTTTAAGATTTTGTTCAACCTCACTATGTGAGTATATTTTTGGGAATGTGTAGCTAATAAATTTGAGTTTCAATCTAGGATCCAAAATTGCTGCAATAGAAATTAAAAAATTACATTCCCCCCAATATTTGTTGAATTTGATTTGCATACACATAACCATATTTCTCATAAATTCATCTTCTGACAATGACTCCTCAATCAATATCTTTTTAACATGCAAAACTGCAGGTAAAAATATATTTGAAGTAGGATATATAGTGCCTGAGATCATCTTTGTGACATTATTGAAAACTGAAAGAAATTTTCTGATATTCTCATACTTCACCCATTTTGAATCAAGAGACAACCATTTGTAGTTGCTATCTCTAATAGCGTAGTGATGAAAAACAGTACGATAGATAAATGCGGACTCCAACATGTTGAAAGTTGAGTTCCATCTAGTAGAAACATCAGTGCATAGTGACCTTGTAGTTGCAACTCCTAATTGTTTTGCCACTTCTACAAACTTATGTAATCTTGCAGGAGATTTTTTCAGATACTTAACTGATTCTCTAATATTTTGGATGATTCCATGCACCTCCTTTAGCCCGTCTTGGACCATAATATTGAGAATATGTGCACAACATCTGACATGGAAAAAAAGACCACGAAAGTGCAACTTTCCTCGTGATTCAAAATTCGCTTTTAAGGAACTAGCTGCGACATCATTATTGCTCGCATTATCTAAAGTAATTGTAGAAATTTTATCTTGAAGCTTCCACTCCAACAAACACTCACAAATAGCGTCACATATGTAAGTGCCCGTATGTGGAGGCTCTAATTCAATGAAATTGATAATAACCTTCTTTAACTTCCATGCTTCGTCGATATAATGAGCAGTCAAGCACATATATCTGATAGTCTGATTAGAGGTCCAACAATCAGCAGTTAATGACACCATATGAACATTTTTAAAGCAAAATTTAAGCTTTTCTTTCTCCTGCTCGTAAACTTTCATGCAATCATTTTTTATGGTGTTTCTTGAAACACTTTGAAAGTTAGGATTCAACATTTTCAACAATATATTGAACCACATGTGTTCAACGATCATGAATGGATACTCATGCACAATTATCATCTTTGCCATCACCTCTCTTATGACTTGTTGATCATAATTTTTAGGATCATAAAAAGTAGGAAACTCTGAATCATTGTCAGCTTCGAAAGGCAAGAAGTTCAATATATTTTGTCTCTTATCTGATAAGTTAACTAATTGTTGACTCTTTGCTTTTATTTTAGCACACTCCTTAATGTGCCTAAGAAGTTGTGAGGTTGTGCCTGACTTGGGCTTAAGGATTTTTACACCACAGCAAATGCATTGAACAAATGATTTTTCAGCCCCCTTTGAATTTGATTTAACATCAACAAAATATTCCCAAACAGATGATTTTCTCTTCCTGCCTTTCTTACATTCTATTTCAGTACTAGTGCTTCCAACAACCACTTCTACGGGTTGAGAACTATCATTTCCATCATGAATTGCAATTGGCAATTGTTCACTAGTTGATGCAGATTGAGAATGTTCAATATTTGACATTCTAAATAACTGCATACAAAAATATAATATCACATGAGATTACAATCATTTCATGCTGTATGTACGTAAATGATATTTAAAACTGAAAGGCTGCCATTTAGCAAGTGACTAATAAATTTACACAATAAAGAAATGACTAAGAAGATAAAATAAAATCTACTAAGATGGAAACTATTGCTTCATACAAACTTAAAGACATGACCAACAACACCTCTAAAGAATCACACATCCACTTTGACACATAATATTTAAAACTGAAATATTAAATTTACTAAATCAAAGTTAAACAGAACATGTATCACAGAAAAAAAAAACCAGAAGACACTGCATAAAAAAATAACACAACATGTATCACAGAAAAAAGAACAGGTTTCCTTTGGCCAGACCAAATTGTCTGAGGCAATCTAGATAGGTATTGACAAGAGAAAGGACCACAAATTAGTCCTCATATTGGACTACAGAACCGAAAGGATATTCATAAATTCAAATCCATCATTTGGAGTGTTCGTTAGTGCCTCTGAAAAATTAGAAACAAACTTTAAATATAGACAGTCTGTCCTACAGAAAAAAACTATAAACATGTCTCACTACACCAGAGCCAACATTGAGAAGAAACCATGAGTTGTCATCAAAAAGTAACAAGTTAGTCCTGAACTTCCAAAGGATCAGTAGTTGAAGTTACGGGATTAACCGTGATTAGTAATAAGATGGAAACTATTGCTTCGTACAAACTATTGCTTCATACAAACTTAATATCAATGCATCCAAATCCCGCATTGTACATACAGAGTAAACTTTACTCACTGTTTGATGCCAATTTATGTAAATCATCCAAAATTCTCACTTTGAGATAGAATTGATGCTCAAGTAGGAAGCCAAACCTCAAACAAAAAGTTTCGAAGACGACATGCATCGCACTACCTGATAGATTGATGGGTTCCCAATTTTATTGGTAAAAGCCATTGCTCAGAGCTTCAACATAAGTTCAGTATCATGATATTAGCACAAAATGTAAGCAGTTAAGCCCAATCAAATAGAACAACTTCTTAAAATTCAGAAAAAATGACTTTTTCAAAAGAAGTTTTACTAGCCAAACCTCTTACAAATTTCAAAATCCTCAATCTTGAGTCTCACAAGAAGACTAGAAGAATATGCCAGTTCACGTAAGCCATTGATGAACATTAACATAGCAAAATAGGCACACATACCCGGATTTCATCAAGAAGGAAAGAATTCCTCTTCAAAAATCTTAGCGATGAATAATGTAATGAATAGCAAGTGTAACAGTTAATTTCAAAGAAAAAGACAACTTCCACGTTTTATCATAAATTTCATCATATCTCAATCCACACTAATTACCAAATGCAGAATCATACTTTCATGTTTAACGAAACAAGAGTAAAACACCACAAATAAAAGATGCAAGCCAAGTTAACATAATATATTCGGAATACATAAATGTCCCATCAAATTGGAGGCACGGATACCAAACAAAAGTTCCATGGCGTATTAGCAGAATATAGATTTCACTCACTAAATTTGTATGCAAGCATCCAAGGCATCTCATATGATATTTGGAATACATAAATATTTCTACTATCCTTGGTTGCATAGATTCTGCATTCAACCCAAAGGCGGTTTATACATAAAAGTTACTGCTATCTGTAATTTTAATTCTTTCATCATCATCATCGCACGAATATTTCTTTTAGCAAAAGAGAAAAGGGATAAAACACCTTCGCTTAAGTTTAGAAAAAAAATAAGAAATCAAAAGTGCCTTTTATCAACCAGCAAGAATATCGAGCAACCAAAGTAACGATTAACGAAAATACCGGGTCGATCCAACGCCGACTCACCGGGGAAAATACCTTTTATCAAAAAAAAAATAGAAGTACAGATTAGAGAACGAACAAAAAAAATCAACTCTAAGCTTAAGACAAAGATTTTCGCGATTTTGAGACAAGTTCTCACCGAAAGAAGCTTTTCGCGATTTTGATAGAAGAAAATGGTTCTCGATCTTGAGAGAAGGAGCAACCGGAGGAGATAGATCGGCTGGGGTCTCGTGCTTCCGTGAGAGGAGAACGGCGTGAGAGGAGAGCGGCGAGCTTCTCACGATCTTGAGCGAAGGAGCAGCCGGAGGAGAAACACCAGCTGCGGTCTCGTGCTTCCGTGAGAGGAGATCGCGTGAGAGGAGAGCGTTTCACAACGCTTTCCGTGAGAGGAGATCGCGTGAGAAGGAGAAGGCGTGACCGCGTGAGAAGGAGAGCGGCGTGAGAGCACTGGAGGCTGAGAGCACTGGAGGAGGTGAAATTAGGGCTTCCACTTCAGTATAAATGTATAATATAAAAATAATAATATAATATATTATAATAATTATATACCTTATATTATATAAATATATAATAACTATATTATTAGAGTTTAGATAGTATGTAAATGTATTATTATTAATAATTTATTTTACATTATAATTTACAGATTTTAAATTTTAAAATATATTAATTTTTTTTAGTATATAATTATTTTAAAAATATCAAAAATTATATATATATATATATATATATATATATTTAATTTTTTTTTATTTCGAACAATAACGATTCGAACACGAACGAACGCATCACTGTTCGTGTTTGGTTCGTTTAGCAAACCGAACGAAAAAAATTGTTCGTGTTCGTCTCGTTTGCTTATCGAACGAATCGAACACGAACGCTTTGGCGAATCGAACACGAACTGTTCGCGAACAACGAGCTTTTTTGACAGCCCTAGTTTGAATACAACCTCGTTACAGAAAAAAAAAAAAAAAAAAAATCAAATGAAAAGATTCTACACATAAATAGCTGAAATTTATAGCTTTGATGTGAAAAAATGGCTACCACATGTTGATTATTAAGCTTAAGAAAGCAAAAACAGATTAACCAGTTTAATCAAGTCAGAGGGATGAAAGCTTCCAGAAAACGTTCAGTTTTTGAAGGATTACAAATGGTGTAGGATGCAAAAAAACGATTTGCATCTCAAAAACTTTTGGAGATTTCAGTCATTCTACACCCAATCTATCGTATGGTTACTCTAGTTTGACTTCTTCCCTCCTTGGCGGATCTAGCTGCAGATAGTAGAAAGGCTCAGTTGGTTCCTCCCTGTAAATAAACAGATTATGCTTAAAAACTTGTCTGTGTTAGGTTCAATAATTAACTCGTGTTAGATTAGTTTTTGTAAGCTCGTAAATTTAACAAGCCAGATTCATGCAACACCGAGTTCAACCAACCATGTTTGATTCAATGCAGGATGATTATGTTTATACATACATATACATGTAAGTATAATTATACATATTTATGCAATTATGTGTGCACGTATATCAAGGGGGTATATCAATGGAAGAACAAAAAATGTTGTTTCAAATCAAAACATAAGCAAAAAAAAAATAAAAACAAAAAGTAAAAGTGAACTCAAATGGACCCTAAGAAAATGAAGGAACAAATACCCAGGTTTTGATTTCATGCATCGCCAAAAGAGCCTGAAAGGCCCCGGGACAGTTTTAAAAGGGTTTCCTTCAAAACAAGCCTGCAAGCAAGTCAAAATTGTAAAATAAAAAGTTTAAATTGTTAACAAGAGAAAATGGCATGTTAAATAAAATAAGAAACAATTCCATAAATAAGAGATGAAAACAATGATAATAAAATACACCTAAACCCAAATAACATAAGCTAATTTAATTTCTTCTTTCATTGTTTGCATTTTCTAAAACGCGGTCAAGGCGTTTGTTTCGTGTTTTTCGCCTGCTTATCCATAAACGCACTTCGCATTTTATTATTTACGCGGCCGCGGGCTAGACCCCGCGGCCCGCGTTCTTAGCTTCAGAGTTAGGGTATGTTTGGGGCAGATGCAGCTTATCCAGCTTCTGCTGATAAACAACTTATCCTGATAATCTAATGATGAACAACTGATCCGGATAAGCTGTCTGGTTGTTTGGTTGGCGCTTATAGAAAACAACTGATTCTGAAAAATTGACCATTCTGCTTCTGTTCTGAATAAGTTGTTTAGTTGTTTGGTAATCTTACCCACACTTAAGATTGAAGCTGGCCTACATGCTAAAAAGATTAGACAAAAATTTATCAGATCACTCGTGCATATTTTGATCAGTAGTATATTAGACTGAAATTTGATCTCCATTTCATCCACACTTCCTAACAACCAACACCATGCAAAACCAAATCCCAATATTTTCTAATATTATAGAAAAATGTTAGGAACTTCAATTTTGACACGTATACCACATTTTTTATGCATAAAAAAGATGAATTTTACTTTTCCAAAGAATTGATTGGCAAAAAATGTGCCAAACAAAGTATAGATGTTAGATACGTAAATACAAAAGAATAGGATGGTATGTAGGTAATGCCCCACTCCAATCAACAACTAACTCACTCGCACCATATGCATGTGTTATGATCTCAGGTGAGTCTAATACCCTTCAACCAACAAATCCAAAACTTTGCGTCCACAATGGAGGACTTAAAAAAACTTATGCGCTTATCCTTCTCCTTCCTCCCTCGACCCCTCACCTCTGTCCCTCGAATGCTCATATCTCGCTCGCTCGCCTCTTCCTCCTCCCTCCGACCCCTGGTTACTATGCTCTGGCTCGAGTACTGAATGGGACGACATCCAACGACAGCTCGGAAACCTCCCGTCAAAGCCCAAAATCTTCAAGTTGATGCCTTTCACACTTTCAAAAGATCCCGACCTCCGCCACAAATCTAAGGAATGCATCGACGAGCGCACTGTTGAGGAGCTCGAGGTTTTGGAAGATGACCCTGATATCAATGACAATCGCTTCCTAGAAGAATACAGATGCAAACTTTTGTTCCTTTTCTTGTGTCCGCAAGTTTACCTTTCCCTTTTCTATTAAATGAATACCATTGTAATGACTCAAAAAGCGAAGGCTGGCAGATATGCAGGGGCAGCTAGGTTTGCTCGGTTCGGATCATTGCTTTGGATAACCGGATCCAATTTCGTCGGCGAGGTTTCTCAGGCCCCTGCTGATGTCTAGGTCGTCGTGCTTCTCTTCAAGGATGGGTATTTCACACTCCATATGTATTTGATCGATGATTTGCTTTGCATACTTCTTGTTAATATGATTTTTGAGAGCAAATTATGATTTTATTTCCTTTATCTATGGCTTGATTTGAGTTGTAAGGTTGAGAAGAGTTTACTTACCTCTCCTATGCTGCTTTCGTTGAACTTATTTAAGTTGAATCCAAGTTTAAAATCTTTTTCTATTTAAATTTGTGGAAGATGAATAAGTATCAGTTCATTGTCCTCATTTTTCAATGTAAAACCTCTTTGCCGAATATTTAATTTACATTTTTAAAAAAAAAGAAAAATTGAATCCTCATTCTGGCTAGAATTTATGCAGAAAGAATTTTGCTTCAAGTTTTATTACTTCAAGCTTGATAGTCATTGGATTGTTTTGAATAGTTGGGCAGCATCCCACAATGTGAGTTACTTCTACAATGCTTAGAGAAGCTTGCTGCTAGATACCCAGGTACAAAGTTTGTTAAGATTGTCTCTACAGACTGCATTCCTAGATATCCTGATCCTAGATATCCTGACCATAAATCTTCCAACTATTTTGTTGTACAATAATGGAGCTGTGAAAGGAACTTACGTAGGTCTGCATCACTTTGGCTGCCGGAGATGTACTCCTGAAGGTAATTTGTGACTTGCATAGAAAATTCATTGATGTTCTGTTCTATTCATTTTAATTTTTTCTTTTCTTGACCATGGAAGTTGTTACAATGCATCTCTTTTCATGATTGAATGCTTGGCTTTGAGCATTTAAGTTCTAAACTCTTCAAATTTTAAACCTAACCATGTGTGATTATATTGCTTATCTGTAAATGTTTCAAGCTACATTGTCACAGTTCAACAAAGAACATAAAGCCTGTTATCAACCCCATTTTGCACCTTCACATGTTTGAGATTTTATTACGAAGCCTTTCAATTCTAATTTCTCAACAGGAATTTGGATTTCTCTTGGTTTTTTTCTAATATTGTTGCCTAATAGAACATTTTAGTTGAAGTAATAGGCGTATTAGCTCTGAACCTACATCAATAAATTGAGACTTTTTGGCTAAAGTAGATATTTAAAGACCTACTTTGGTGTCTCTATAAGTAATCATCAAGCCATCTTCACCTTAGAGTAGTCATTGAAAAATCTTTTATTAAACTCTACTGTTGGTGAAAATAGAGAAAACAAAGGGTAGACACAAAAATCAAGTAGATTTGAGGTTACTTTCCCCTCCAATGAAGGGTTTGAAGAATAAGATAAAATTCAGAGAAGGGCTATAACCATTTTTTCTGCAATACACATAATGATATTTTGTTTACTACTTTTACCTTTAACAAATAGAAAATTGACAAGTGTTCTGCTATGTAACGATCTATTTATTGTAATCAACTCACCATTTATTTTCGCCCCAACAACACCCTACTCAACCTTTCTCCGTGTGTAAGTCATTGAACCAAATGGGTTTTCTTCCTGATCATAGCGCTAGTGTAACTAACTAGAAATTAAAAGAAAAATGGAGGAATAAAACAAACAATCAGGAAATAAGTTGACAATAAAATAAATATAACAAATGAAATTCTTAGCCGCTCCTACATTTAAACATTACATTATCCCCAATGATTCAAAGATCACAAGTGAAAAATACATTGAAATAATTTTAATAGGTTATTTCTTTTTTTTTAGCAATTTTGATACTCACTGATAAGTGAGGTGTATATCATTTTTTTTTATACAGTTATGAATTTTTTTTTTCTCAAGTATTAAATATATAGCTATGACAGTTCTGTTGTAAACAATATTACTGTACAGAGGCAGAATTGTCATTTATCCAGAAACAACTTCAAAACAGCTGTTTTTCAACAACATAAATCAAACTGCCAGCCAGCTTATCCGGATCAGCTGTTGAACAGCAGCTCATCCGGATCAGCTGCTGAACAACAGATTATTGATAAGCTGCAACTCCCAAAACAGACCCTTAGTTTGTTGAACCAACAAAGTCTACAGTTTGATTTAGTAAAGTGGGAATCTTGGACAAGCGAAACAAGAAGACATATAAAGTTTGAACTACCAAAAACTTTCCACAATAAAATTTCATATGTACAAGATCGCTTGGCAGCTAGAACATCATGATATAGCACACTTGATTGCCAACCCAAAAAAGAAAAAAAAAATTCTTATCATCATCAACTTTAAGCTAAATAAGGTTCTCTTTATGAACTTATATTTCAATTAGTCGTTACTAGAGATCTGCTTAAGGTGTTGAACGTATTCTCCTCAGATATCTCTGAGTAATTTCTATCTATGTTACCATAGATCTATAATCATTTTCTTCTAACCCGTATGACTCTAAGCTTACCTAAGCTTAATGAGTGCATTTTTTACTATTCATTGTACATGTCAAAACTATCTAAGCCTCATCTTCAATAGTTGCTACTCCAAAAAAATGCACTTATGTAAGAAAAAGGAAGAAAGAAAAATCAATTTGGCAAGAATTTAATATGGTTAAATTTCAAGATAACACTGAGAAGAAGCAAAATAATCATTTCAAGCATAATATCATTAAAAACATGGGGTGAAACAACAAAAAACAAATGAAACTTAAATGTTATTGTCGGAGAAGAAACTTATAATTCAAAGATAAATTTAATGACATTGTACAACCACCATTGCAAACACGTAGGTTAGATTGTGTGAGTGGTGGTTATGTTGACAGCCAAAAAATAGGATTATGCTAGAATGAATGAAGTTAATTTCTTATATGCTAATGATGTATTAATTGCATTCCACTTTTATAAAATATAATACGGTCAATTTCAACATAGTAACCACAATTGCCAACTCCTATGACAAATATCATGCATCACTAACATGTGATTGCATTATGAGTAATGAGCTTCGGGAAAATAAAAGTTAATTGAGCTTTTTGATAGACTTAGCATCACAATTGATTTATAAAAAGCAGTTAAGGGCATACATAATATTTTTTTGAGGTGCCATTTTCATGATGTTTACCCTTCTTACCTGCGCCTCCCTCATAGGAGAATCATGATCACTGCCATAGATGTGAGGGATAAGTTGGTCGACAGAGAAGACGAAAAGCATTGCAACAGTCGCGACAGAGACTTTCAGCCATAAATAAAATATTTTAGGGCCTTTACCTGTAATTTGCAGAGTTTGGAGACCTCCAGTTATTATTTACATATTGCGTAGTCAAAATTGCTCCTGGAACCGATTTACAGCATACACAAAATATATTTTTTTTCACTCCTAGTGAAGAAAAAGGAAATGTATTTCTGATTACTTTAAAAAATATTAAGTGCAACTCTCATTTCTTCTCATACATAAACATTATGGAGGGATCAAATGCTGCTATGAAATCAAATTAATGTTTCTACAAACGCATTTTTACTTCCAATTACCAACTCAACATGATTTCTCCCCTAACCAATCCTACTGGAGCATATATATCAATTAAGCCAAACCTAATAAATATGTTTTCTTCATCAACTGTATATTACAATAGTTAATAGATATTCCAAAAGAACATTATTCGACCTATATTTTAATCATGATTGAGGAGCATAAACACTAATCACATCTATATTGTCGACATCATCACTTAAGTTAACAATCACCCTAACGTTAACCCTATTCAATTTAACAATCTTATATTTCATCTCACTAGCCAGCATTATCCAAATTGAATTCTACCATTAACCTTAGCAACATACAGTAATGTACAACATTCTCCATTATCATTAGATTTATATTTTTATTTAATTGATTTTGCAAAAAGAACTCATTACTTTTTGCTTAATTATTAAGTTCAATAAATCTCTCATTCTCTTACTCAAAGTTCTCAAATCCCACAAAACAAAACATCTCTTAGTTTTAGATTTAGTCAACCCAGTTCAATTTTCACCATAACTAAGTTAAGATTGCGGCACGCATAACTTGGAAGTGACTCCCTAAACAAGGTCCGGAAAAACTAAATAACTTATATATACAACAATTAATTCATCAATTATCCCAACCCAAGACATAGAAGAACTATAATAATAACCCTTATATTACATTTTAGCAATCTTGGCAATGGGAAAATTGTCAAAGAAATGTAAAGTGGAAAAATATGAAAACTAAGGGGGGATGAGATTTTGAATCATTTAGATCATAACGAGCTTTTGAACAACTAACTGAATCTTCAAAGACTTTGAAGTGTTTGTAATGTAACATTATAGTACCAAAATACACATATGTACTAAATACATTAGCTACGCTCAGAATTCTATCAAGTAAATAGATAGGTTGATTTCTCTAATCAAGGGCTAAAAAAAATTCAAAAACAAATGATACCATTGTATCACTAAAACTACGTAACACCATCTATCAATAATTTAAGTCAGGGAAATGTATCCAAGTCATGAAACCAACCGAAACCAAGCATCGTATAAAACTAAAAATAGAAGACATACCAGTTAAAAAGATAAGTTTTGTGGGCAAGACAAAAGATGTAAACATAAATAATGGGGCGGAACAAAAATATCAAGCTAAATTAGAAAAGGGGCATTTACAAACATACAGCCAAATTCTCATGTGTTTACATATCTAACACCTAAACATTAACTTTTTACATCTATAGCATCCAAATCTTTCATATCACATAAAAAATACCACCATTTTAGCTTTTCAAAATTACATATAGGGAAGTTGGCATGTCTGCAAAAATTGAAGTTTAAGAGTTAGATATGTAAATACATAAGAATTGAGGTATGTATGCAAATCTTCCTAAAAAGAATCTCAACAATGAATGAATGCCTAACCTTGTTTAAATAGCAAGCATCATCATGACATTGCAACAACAAAAAAACAAAAGATAAATTTCGGATAGTGGGTATAAGCTAAAATAGGGAAACAACACCTGAATAACATCCTCTGCGCGATCATTACATCTATGTGCTTGAGGTTGTCGTGTCTCCCCATCAGGCAAACCCCAAGGACTCTCTCTTCTTGGAACAGGCCTAGAACTCATATTTGATCTAAAGGAGTAAACACTCTACAAGTTGCATATCAAAATTATCAATTTCAAATCACACAACCTCAATTTAAAAGAAAATTTTCAAAAATTTCCATTTTGTTGTAAAGAACCACGAGTTACTCATAAAAGAAATTGCCATCTGAATTTGTGCAATATGTTATTCTTCTCCAATATTTAATGAGAAAGAACCCAAACAAGGCATTTTCCATAATCTAAGCAAATATATCTAGAACAAATTTGCCAAAAAAATGGATAGCTTACGAATTGTAATACAGATATCATTACTCAGGAGGAACATTTCATTGAAAATTCCAAAGCATCTAATCGAAATAGGAAAGGCTTAAGTTGATTGGAAGGGATTGGGGGAAGAAGAATGAGCAGTTCCGATAACAGAATACTGGTTGTTTGCCTGACCATCGCCACACGGGAACACAAAAGAGCTCAAGTACCATCTCAAAATGTACCAAATCGTCTATTTTGTAGCATGGAATGCATCGCCCCGACGCTTCCTTCGGCACCTTCCCTGTCCGCTGCACTAGCCCTCCCACAAAAAAGAAGAAAATCCTCTCCTTCTCTCTTCTTGTCTGATCGCCTCAAATGTTTTACTTCTCTATGATTCAAATTCTCAATATTCAATTGGATTATAAGATGATCCATATCTAATGGAAAGAAAAAGGAGACTAATTTAATGGCTCAGGCAACTCTGTGTCTCGAAAACTGTTGCCGGAATTATCTCCATCATAGATGCGACGGAGGTCTTAATGAGTGTTCTAAGCTTTTGACTGTGAGATATGTAAATTATAAGGTTTCTTGTGCTATCTATGATTACTCAGAGACTAAGACATTAAAGCACAACTACCACGAATAAACTCAGTTAGCTCATCTAAAATCTCAGCGAGAGAGACGAAACCAAAGTGGAACTCAAGATTTGTGTCATTTTAAGGTTATGCGAAGCCAGTAAAAACTCTATTTTTCACTGACAGTTAGATAAAGGCCAAAGACGAAGTTTTTAAAAATATAACTTTTAATTTCCAGATATTTTAAATAAACGGAAAACATAGTTATCAAATCCCATACTCTCCAATTGCAGAAGAAGCAGGCAAAAGAAACATTCCATATAGTCAAGCAAATATTCATGCAAACATGAAAGGTTAGGAAGACACCTGCTTAGGCGAGCGTTTCAGGCAGGAGAGGGGAAGGGTTTTGGGCGGGCGAAACCGGTAGAAGGGGAACGATGTAGCCGAGGGTTTCGGGCTGACAGGGAAGAGAAAATGGATTGTTGTTTTAATTTAGTTTTGTTTAAGTTAATTTTATTAATTTAAATGATTAATAATAAAATTATTTAATAAATTATCAAATTAATTATAATTTGATAAATTTATTTGTAGTTATTTAATAAAAAAAGAGATTTAAAGTATTAAAATATTTAATAGTTAATCAAATTAAAATATATTATTAATTAATTAATTAGTACAAAATGAATGTTAAATAATTATTTGATATCTAATTAATTTAATGAATTTTTAAAAACATTAGGTGACCAATTATTTAAATTAAATAATTAGATTTTATCATTATATTGAAATAATCAAATTTTAATTCTATATTTTTTATGATGACCAACATAAAAAAAATAAAAAATTAATTCATACATGGGTTATGAACGTGTTTCTTAGGATTTAACTAGATTTATTAAATTGCTATCAAATAATTTTTTGGGATTTATCATTCTAGAATTTATTAAATCAAAATTTACTAAATCTTAATAGCTTAAGACTCTGTTTGGGGTTGCTTAACCGCTGCGGCGACGTTTCGAAAACGCCGTCTCACCATTTGAAAACTATATTTGAGCAGCTTATCTGAAAATGCAATTGATTTTTTACATACACGGAAAAACGAGTTTAGACTGTATAAGTATAAGCTGTCCCAAACGCAGCCTAAATCTAATACGTTGCATACATGGCTTTAATGAATAAAAATGGCTTGGACCAAGAAGATAGAGACATATTATTCCGTCAAATCCTCTTAACCTGCATCAGAATACGAAAATCATGAAGAGTCAAACCATCGCTGCCTGAGTCAGAGGCACATTCATGTAAAAGGCCTGACCCCAAAATGTATCATATACATAGCCCACTATTCTAATGTATTGACATTTTTTAGGAGATATTTGATGGGCTTATCAACATAATGTACATCTAATTTTTTATGGATTTAACATGAATCTATGCAAATAAAAAATAATTTAAGGAGCGAAATAAATCAAATTTTACTCTCCGTTGAAACGTTAATATAAATTTAGTAAATCCATGTGTGAATTTTGATAGATCTAATGAGAAGGAAACACAAATTCAGATTTAGTAAATTCTATTTGACTAAATTCAAAATACCACCAAGCCCCTCCTTGATGTATTGACATATGACATATCTCATGACATATCTCACGGCTAAACCTCAACTTTCATATATAGGCACAAATAACAATCCAATCTATAATATAACATACAAAATTACATTATTATCACATTTTAAAAGTGAGATATATCTTTCTTCTAAAACATCATTGTGTTTTGTATGTAAGTATGATAGGTAAGCTCAGGCGGCCACCCTAGATCGTCTATGCTGCCACATTTTGTCCTCCGTCGTTCCTTCTTCTCCCTCCCACCTCGCCGCCTCTCAATCGCACCCTCCCAACATGAATCCCTTTGTCTCCTTCCCTCCGATTCCACCTCCATCTCTCCACCGGCCTCCGTCCACCCCCTCGCCGTCGGCGATCTCAAGCAACGCGCCTTAGCGGCAATCTCCCTCCTCAAATCGGAGACCGATCCCTCTAGAATCCTCACAATCTGCCGCTCCGCATATATCTCCCCCGACCACCATCTCGGCCGCGCGGCTCTTTCCGTCGCCGTTTCCTCCCTTTCTTCGTCCCCCCGCCACCTACGCTCCTTCCTCGCGCCTCTCCTACACTCGGGTCACCATCTTCCCCACGCCATCTCTCTCTTCGGCCAAGCCGGTCTCCTCGACGACGCCATCGCCGCCTTCCGCTTGTACCCTTCTCTCCGCTCTCTCAATTCCCTCCTCTTCGCTTGCATCCTTTCCAATAAACACCGCCGAGCCGGTGAATTCTTCCGCGACTTCCCTGTTTCGTACCGTATTAAACCAAATATTGTCACCTACAACACTGTCACAAAGGCCTTCTGCGAGTCCGGAGGATCCAGAGCGTTTTATTCATATTTGGATGAAATGGTCCGCAAAGGAATCAAGCCGAATCTAACTACATTCAGCATCGCTCTCGCGGGGTTTTACCGCGAAGAGCGGAGTGATGACGTGAAGAAGGTTCTTTGGCTAATGAAAAAGCATGGCCGGCATGCAGGGTTGTCTATATATAATATTAGAATTCAGAGCTTATGCAAGCTTGGGCGACCGGATGAGGCGAAGGAGTTGTTGAGGGAGATGAGAGTTAGGCGTAGGAAGCCGAATTGTGAGACTTATGATCATTTGGTGTTAGGGTATTGTTGCATAGGAAATTTGGATGAGGCAAAGAAGGTGTTTAAGGAGATGGGCAGGAGAGGGATTGCTCCACAGAGTAGTTGTTATTTTACTTTGGTACATTATCTTTGTAAAGGTGGGGATTTCGCTTCGGCTTTTGAGGTGTGCAGGGAGAGCATGGAAAGGAACTGGGTGCCACGGTTTTCTACGATGAAGGTACTTGTGGATGGGCTTGTAAGTACTTCACAGGTCAGCGAGGCTAGGGAGATTCTTGGAATGGTGAAGGGGAAATTCTCGAGAAATGCCGAGTTGTGGGAGAAGATTAATGAAAGCTTGCCTATATAGCCTTTGTGAAATTGTTGAGGTATGCTTTTATGTATAATAAATAGTGAAATTTTATTCTGAAAAATTAGTCATTGCTCCAATAGTTTTATTGCAAGGAGTTTAAAGATTCAAAGTCTAGTCTTTCAACATTTCAGATAAATTAGCTTATAATGATGCCATTACTCGCTTGGAATATATTTTTTGTGCTACATAATTTGTGGAACCCAATAATTGAGAAATAATGCCATTTCTGTTCCTTATAAAGTTAGACAAGATATATTGTTTGTTCCTAAAGCTTCAATAATTTCCTAAATCAACTCCGTTAGGAAAAGATCCAAGCAATCTTCAACATGCGTATGTTAAAGTCCAACCACTTTATCTTCTCACCGAAAAGATGGATGAGGTTTGTCTGAGATCCCTTAGCAATCGACCTGTACACCTTAAGGACAAGTACTATAAGTGATAGCACTCAGCACTCAAAGATATAATGAGGCTAAGTTTATTTGGTATTTTTAAGTTAATTTTCTTCCTGCAGCTGTCTATGTGGGCAAAGTGTTAAGATAACTAATTCATTATGAGGATTGCATTAAACTCGATCATAGGTAAAACAAATGGAGATGAAATGAATGCAAATTGTTGATAACACAATGTCTCATGCATTCGATGTACAACCTCATAGTTGCCACCAGTCAACAGTAGGATAGGGCAAAGTTGAACTCCTAATTCTTGACAAGTTAATTCAGCTAGAAATAATTGAGATGCTTTTAAATCAAACAAAAATATATGTATAAACTTATCTCAATTTTATATTGTACAAATAATGAAGCGGGGTTTTCTCTTGGATTTGTGGTGAGCCAGTATAAAAATTTTAGGATTGATTGATTGGTTGTTTTAAACATATTGAGTTCTAAGCCTCTATGTTCATGCTCCTTCCATTATGCTTCTTGTCGGCAATGCACTTCTTTGAATCACATTCGTTACTCACAAGCACTTCCAAGGACAATCCTATTAGATTTATAATGACAATCAAATCCCAATTAAATCCCTTTTCGTTAATATTTATTATTTCTTACCTACTATTTCCTTATTATACATTCATTTTTGCTTTATTTTGTTTTATTTCTTTCCTATTTATTTTATTTTGCTTTATTTCTTTCTTTTGTTGTGCCTACTGTAATTGGGTTTAAATACCTCCTTTTCTATCAATAAAATTATGTTGGCTATTCCAATTTTCAACATAGTATCAGAGTCTAACTCTAAATCCGAGCTGCAGTTGACCACGCAAAGACTCCTAGTCGCCGGTCTCCACTGGCGGTTCCCTGTAGTCGTCGGCCACTTCTGAAATCAACAGGAGCAGTCGCTGGTTCCTTCTACTTTTCGTCTGCAAGAGCAAATCGCCGGTTCCTCAGCCTTCCGTCTGCAAGAGCAAACCGCTGGTTCCCTGCTCTTTCCATCTGCAGGAACAAGCCTCCGCTTTCCGTCAACAGGAACAAGCCTCCGCCTTCCATATGCAAGACCAAGTCACTGGATACTTGAAGGTTCTCTCTATTGCTTGTTTGACACCTTCTCCCACCAGCAGCAGATTTCTACGGAGACTATCCAACATCCGTGCAGGTGTTCAGATACATGTAGTTGTACCCGTCTACCAGCGATTCTGCTAGAATTCGTTGATGGCTCAGAATTACAACCACGTCTCCTTTAGCGCAGTAGGAAGTATGACAAATTTGTCCAACACTGGGCCACCTTCAGGATGTGTTCTTGAATCCATTGGAGGATCGACTCCAACCTCCGCTCTCTTGTAGGCCTCAGGACAAAAAACCAACATGAATTTCTTGATCACAACTCATAAGTTGAATGACAACAACTTCCTCCGATGGTCCCAAGCAGTCTCTTTGTTCATCAAAGGATATGAGAAGTTCGGTCACCTCAAAGGTATGATTCGTGAGCCTCCAAAGACCGACTAACATATGGAATTTGGGAGGTCTGAGAACTCCATGGTCGTGTCATGATTGATAAACTCCATGAAAACATCAGCTGGTCATTCATACATGTTCTTTCTCAGCTAGTGTTCTTTGGACGACTGTTCGTGATACCTACTCGGATGTAGGAAATTCTGGTCCGCTCAATGAGGTATCTAAAAGGATATGGGAGGTAAAACAGAGGTCAAGGACCGTGACCCAGTACTATAATGACCTTGTTGCATTATGAATGAAATGCAGCCTGTACTACGATTACCCTTGACCCATTGACTTGTCCCTCTTCCAGAAGATCGTAGAAAAAGTTGTATGTTCCAATTCCTTGATGGCCTTAACAAAGATTTTGACGAGGTTTAGAGTCGTATTCTTGGTCGAGATCCTCTTCCTTCTGCTCGCATTGCTTTCATCGAGATTCATCAGGAAGAGAGCAGGAGACTTATATGCTCGGCACTTCTACACCTTCAGCTGAGTCATCCGCTTTGATCATGTCATCGCGGATTGATTACCTCACTTGTGATTATTGTCACAAACCCAACCACACTCTGGATAAATGTTGGAAACTTCACAATAAACTGACGTATAAACCTTCAGCCAAATTCTCTGCTGCCAAGTGACTCACGATGACGATCGAACAAGGCACAACTCAACCGACTCCTACCCGGAACATTCCAAAATTCTTTGAGTCACCGACAAACCAAGTGGAGCAATTGATAAAGCTTATTGGTGCCAATCAAGTTTTTTCAAATATGTTGACCTTCCATGTCCAACAAAGTACTCTTTCTATAACTCTCACAGTTTATTCCCCCTCTAGTTTATAGATTATTGATTCAGGAGCCACGGATCACATGACTGGATGTTAACAAAATTTCTCGACTTATTATTATTGCTCTGGAAAAGATATAGTCAGGATTGATGATGGTTTTTGTAGTTCCATTACTGGTAAAAGGGTCGATTTTATTAACAACCGATCTTACTCTGGAGTCTGTTGTACATTTTCCTCAGTTGCAATGTAACTTGTTATCTGCCAGCAAATTGATGAATAATGTTGATTGCGTTGCTAACTTCTCTTTCAATGGTTGTGTTTTTTAGGATCATCATTCGGGGAGGATGATTAGAAACACTATGAGGGTAGCTGGATTCAACTACTTCCAAGAGAAGAACACGAAAAATAATAACATAATATCCCATTATGTTATTGCATTGTCGTTTAGGCCATCATGATTTTCAATATTTAAAAATGTTGTATCTTTTGATATTTTTTATTAAAAATCATTCTATTTTAGTTGTGAAACATGTCAGTTAGTCAAATATTATCGGGTCTATTACGCATCCCACGCACTCCATACGCTCATTTCTCCCTCATTCATAGTGACCTATGGGGACCTTCTCGCACTCCCAGTTATACTATTAAAAGGTGGTTCATGACTTTGATTGTTGACCACACTCAGATGATGTGGGTCTAAATTTTAAAAGACATATTGGATGTTGTCGTCACCTTTCAAAGCTTTTACACCTTTATTTTAATTCAATTCAAATCTCATATTCAGGTCCTTCAGATTGACAATGTCTGTGAATTTTTCAACTCTATTTTTGGTGAATTATTGATGAGTGAGGGCATCCTTCACCATAGCTCATGTACAAACACTCAACAAAATGAGGTGGCTAAGAGGAAGAAATGTCACATCCTCGATGTTGCTCGCTCCATTATGTTTCAATACAATGTCCCGAAGCGTTTATGGAACGATGTCATTGTCACTGCCACCTATCTCATAAAATAGAGTCTTCTATAAAATTCACAAGTTTTGAACCCCATTGGCTATCCTGATATCATGCTTCACTGTCAATCGGAACTTCTCCACATTAGACCTTAAGATTTTTTGGTGCATTGCCTTTGTTCAGAAGATTGTCCCCAATCTAAGTAAACTTAATCTCAGATCCATAAAATGTATCTTCCTTAGATTCTTTGCTACTCAAAAGGGGTTATCAGTCTTTTGATCCTACCATTAACAAAATTTATGTGAGTGTTGATTTCTTCTTCTTCGAAAGTGTTCCTTATTTTCCTAGCTTGGCCCCAAGTTATGGGGAGCTTGGGTTCTTAAACACTATCTCTTATCCTAGTCCTATGGATGTTCTCCCCATTGTTCCTGCTACTAAAGAGTCCCATGTCCTGGTGAGTGTACCGTTTGCTGAGTTCCCGGATCCGATGAATGTACCATCTTCTCCTCGATGCTCCTACTCTAGAACCCGCTACATTCTTGTAGGACCTTAACTCCACTTTTGGGCGACATCATCAGTGCGACCCCTCCTCCGATTGAGGAGGCGAGTTCTTCGAGTAAGATATGCAATCAGACATGCTCCCGCTATTCTAAGGCAAAATACATCTCTTTCCGTACTTTATCATTGTTTTACAGAGCAATGGCCACTATCCTGACAGACCATCACATCTCTGGTACTATTGAAGTTGCTGTTGTTGATCTTGATGGAGGAGATCAATGCCCTTTTAGCGGAACTATACCTGGGATGTCGTTAATCTTCCTTTGAAAGATCCATCATAGTTGAACTTGGTGCTGAAGGTCAACGACATCCCATATATGGTTTTGTTATAGGACATTCATTTCCTCTATTACTATCACAAAGATAAGGTTTCTATTTAAACTTGGAGAATGTCTAACTTTAGTATGCTTCCAGATTATTCCATTCAACAACTTGATATCAATATCACCCTTTCTTACTATACTGTAGACTTTGTTATCTCCCAAATAAACATTCCCTATATCACTCTTAGTATAGCTTTTAAATACCTCTTTATTGAGGCAAGCATGAAAAGATGCACCCAAATCTACTATCCAGAATTCAGTATTGACTGATAACACCGGGGAGTTACTTTGGATTTCACCAGTTGAGACATTAATAAAGTAACTACTTTCTTGTCCTCAATCACCAGCTTTACGTGGAGCTTTTCAATCTTTCTTGAAATGCCCTTTCTTACCGCAATTCTTAGGCTTGGATTTGCCTCTTCCTCTGCCTATATTGTTGCTCATATTCCTTTCCCTGTTATCAACATTCAACGTAGAACCTGAAGATTCACCATTCGTTGTTTTTCTGCAAACATCTTTATTCAACATCAAACTCACGATATCATTAAAGTTCATCTTTGAAGTCCAGGAAGAATTACTCACTGTCGTTACCAAACTATCCTAGACGTTAATGACGATAGTATCACTAGTGCTCTGATCTCATCATCAAATTAATCCTCACATAACACAACTGACTCGTCAAAGTGTTGAAGTTATTAAGATGCTCCGTCACTTAATTGCCTTCCACCATCTCAATTTTTAAAAATTTCTTCATCATAAAAACCTTATTAGAAGCAGAAGATTTTTTATACATCTTGGTCAGTGCTGCCATGATATTCGTCGTAGTTTTCATTCACAATATTGAATGCAATAGATGAGAAAAGCGTTAACCTGATCAAACCTAATGTCGTTCGATCTAACACTTTCCATTCCTCCATAGGCATAAACTCAGACTTCCTTGTGATTCCTTGTAATGACAAATATAATTTTTTCTGATACATTAAATCCTCCACCTGCGTCTTCTAGAAAATGAAGTTCGTGTCATTGAACTTCTCCACCTTGAACCTTGCTTCTTCAGTCATTGCTCCCACTTGAATCGAACCTGGCTCTGATACCAATTTAATAAGAAATTACAAACAAATAATTCCAAAACTTTACCTGGTTTCGAATCATCTTTAAACTAAACCACTCCACGAAATAATGAGATCACACATATTCAAAAAAACCAGAACAAAAATTTAAATAAAAAACACAATCAAAGCAACCGGAAAAACTCACGAGAATTTTACATGAAAAACCCCGAGAACAGGAAAAATTCACAAAACCACACTACAAGAAATTTCACTATGAAATTCAGAAAATTTTACAAAAGACTCACGCTAATTTCCTCTCTACACACAAAGAAACTTAGAAGGCTCGCGCTCCACAATCTCCCCTCTCTGATCCGACGTGAAAACACACGCCGAGATTTTAAAAATACTCCTCTCAAACTTTTTCTCCTTCCCCAGAAAGTTGTCGAAGAACATCAAAGGAAAATACGCCATACAACCGCTCAAAATTGGCTTAAAAACCAATTATTTTGTGTAAAAATTGCTCTTAGTGCATAGGCGCCCGGACTTGGTGCCTATGCATGAAAGTCTCTGTATCGCGCCTGATGTTGGGCGCCTATGCGCCAATAGGCTAGTGCATAAGTGCCGGCCTCTCAGGATTAAAACAACGCGCCCATTATAGGTGGGCACATATGCGCTGAATCTTCTGTGAGGAGCGCTTGAGCACCCATAAGTGGGCGCATATGCACCCACAACCTGGCGCATGTGTCGGGTGCTTGTTTGTGCTTCGGCTTCACACACACCCCAACACTTAGTTCTGCTCGCTACAACTGTTATGTGATAATAAGACCTTCATCAGCATTTCTCACAATCCAGTCCAATGTGATTGTACCAAATATGTGGGGATTGACAGACAGTTTATTAAGAAAAAAATTGAGTCCGGAAAAAATTGTGCCTTTTGTGCCCTCCATTGATCAACTAGTGGATATTCTTACCAAGAATCTTCCTTGATCTTTGTTTGATGACTTCAAATCCAAGTTGAACATGATTGATGTCTATGCTTCAACTTGAAGGGTAGTATTAAATTTATAACGACAATCATATCCCAATTAAATCCCTAGCCGTTAATATTTATTATTTATCGCCTACCATTCTCTCAATTATATATTTCCTTTTTTCTTTATTTTGTTTTATTCCTTTTCTATTTATTTTATTCTACTTTATTTACTTTTAATGCTGTGACTGCTGTAATTTGGTTTAAATATCCTCTCTTCTATCAATAAAATTGTGTTGGTCTATTCCAATTTTCAACAAATCTCATACAAAGTTTCCATTGTCTTTGCAATAAAACATTGCTTTGTCCCCAAATAATACTATCCTTTATGTACCTTTCCACATGTATGACATATTGGGGCAAAACTGTTTTTCTTTTTTGTCTACGATCCTTCTCCTTTGAAGGTCTTTCTTCTCTCTTTCCCAAGTCCATTTGGGATTGTATTTTCTTTGAACTCTTTTTTTGATAGAATGCATATCCTCCACCACTACTTCATAATTTTTCATTGCAAAGGAATTTGATAGTTGCTGGATGGAATTTTCTATCCCTTTCAAAAGAGAAAGCGCATTTGCTCTTATCTAGGAACCAACTTTAGCATAGAGTGTGACCTGTTAGTAAAGTTGAACTTGTACGAAACCACCATTATATATGTTTGAACAATTTGACCCAAGCCGGGCATCATTTATGGTCAATTTGACTTGAGTATACATTTAGTTTGAAAAACTGTCGTGAACTCCTCCAAGGTATTACGACATGTTTATGTCGTTGAGCTGTACACTAGTGGCCAATGTCCCTTTTTGTAGGTATGCTACCGTCAGTGCAAGATTTCTTTTCCTTCTCAACCTACAAGTGCCAGTTATCTATTAGAAAGAGGTTAATCTTTCTCGGAAATTCTACTAGCTTCAGTTTCAAGGAGCCCTTATATCACTGGTATTCCAACTTTGCTTGACTAATCAAGTTAAACACTCCACCCATAGCATACTTAAGCAAGGCATGTATGTGCCATTAACTCTGGAGTTAATCCGGCGGATATTTTAATAGTGATCATAGAACGAGTATTGATGTCTGCTTATGAAAAATTTTCCATTAGTCTCTATGGTATCCTGAGGTTGTCTTGACATTCTCTCAGCATCACCTTTTATCAACACATTGGTCGCTCCATTGTCAACTCCATTCTCTCGTTGTGCCATTTTATAAGAGAAGAATTTTAACATTAATACAAAGATTTGTTGTATTAAGTAGTAAAAATGTATTAACTTGCATTGTTCTACTCACTGTCTAGAAATCTTCGGCTATAAATATTTGATACCTATTGTCATCACTCTACCCAAAAGTCACCTAGGTTGAGTTATGAGATGGCCGACGCCAAGTTAAAGAGGATACATGCTCTGAACCATCAACTACTTTTGGTTCTTTGCTTCCAATAAGAATCTCCTAGTTCTTTTTCCAAATCGGTGAAGGCTAACTAATCCAAATCAACCCTTAGGATCGGGTTATCAATTTCACACTAGGCTGAGAATAAAGAATTCTCACTTTTAGAGAGTGGTGCAACGATAATGAATAAATCAATGGAGAAAACTAATACAAAATATATGTATGTAATTGCGTATATTGATTAGCTCATAAAGGCGAACTAGAAATAAACTAATTTGTGTAGTTACTATCACTGCATTATTTTTTTCACCCTTTTATATTAATAAATAAATTCATCATTAATTTTTAATACAAATTTCTAAGATAAGATGATAACTCATTAATACATTAAAATATTCATTTATTATCCTGAAATAATTCTCCCCATGTTCACGAATTCTGCATTGTAAAATTGCATTGTTGATTATGGAAAAAAAATATACTAGTGCATAAGAAAATAAATATGCAATGATGGCAGAAAGGAAACATGCATGCAAACTAAAAATGCAGTGCAAAACAATCAAACTAAGATGCAATGAATAACATGATAATTAAGATACCTACCAAAAAAGTCGGAATATTAACTCCCATTAATCATTACAAGTAAAATTTAAAGGAAGAATTGGAACCTACTATTCATTAATACATCAAATTTAAAGAAAGAATTGGTGACCAAACCGTGGACTTGTTGTTCAATTATTTAAGAAAAATAGGTAATATTGACGAATTGTGAGCATGAGAAGTGAACATTTTGGATAACAATAAAGATTAATATTACAAGATGTAAGAAACAAATTTATCACCAGTGAGATCTAATAAAGAGTGGGGTCTTCAATTTCATCTCACAAGTAAGTTGCAATTTGGATCATTTTGTTTTCATCCATTTGTCTCCATTATTATAATTTCTCCCAAATGCTTAATTCTTGTCACTTATCTTTGTGTGATTGCCCCCTCTTTCTAGAACCGACATTTAGCCAATAATGACTCAACTAATGGATTCTCCTTTTGATGACGTGCTTGTGTCTTGCTTCAGACATCGTTGATCGACTGCTCCAACTCCTCTCCACCATTCCACGCCCTACACTCACGAACATCTCTTTTGTGCCCTAGAGCTTCCCTTATGAGCCATGTTGTTTCCCCAACTTAGGAATTGGTTTTCTTTGAGTTAATGTGTCTCATGCATATCAAGGTTAAGTCTTTATGAAATTTCATTTTTTATTTGAGGTTTAGAAAAAATAATTAGAATTAGGAAAGTGGGAAGAAGAGGAGCTAGAGAAGATTGAAAAAAATTGTGTTTGATCTATTTATTATTACTTTAGATGTTCATCATATTCTCTTATAATATACTTTTTTAGCCTAAAAATTTAGATTTTTGCTAACATAAGCACTACGTATTGACTTTTACTACTTCCAACATTTATTTATTTCTTACAAACCAATCAACTAATTAATGTTCTTGACCTTTTGCATAAGGGTACAAAACAACATCTTAAAGAAATGGTTTAAAATTGTGCAATATGAGTCCACCTCAATCTCTTTTTGAAAAATTTGCAACGAGGATTACACCTCATTAGGTATAAGCCTTTTTGGGTGCTACATAATATTTATGCATCAGATAATGTGAGGCTCGCCTCAAGATGCTCTTCACTTCAGCTGTAACGAGGCATGCACTAGTAGATCTAAGGTTTTTCTTAAAATAAATTTAAGTAACCATATAATATATATTTGAGGATGTACGTGAACTCTTGAAGTTGTCTATGTTAGCATATTGATTATTTTAAAATTGAATAAATAGTCTTATTAACTAACATTAATTAATAAAGAGGAATAGAATTGAGGTTTAAGATGATGAGAAATGAAAAAATATGAATACAATTGTGTATAAGATGAGGAAGAAATAAACTGTTATGCCGATGATTTTAATGAAGTTTCATTGAATTATATAAATTCTATGGGACTTTTGAATTTATAATTTCTAATCTTAGCGATTTGTTATTTTTTTTATTTCAATGGAGGGCAATATTAGTGCGAGAGAGATTACTTGTATCGAGTATTTTAAATTGTTAGAATGTTATATTTTTTTATTTTTATATAACCATTTGTATTTAATGATTTAATATTTGGATGTTACTATGTTTCTTTTTATATTGGATAATTTCTTATTTTTACTATATTAGAATGTTATTATGTTATATTTTAATGTATTAATAGATTAGGATGTTAATATGTTATTTCTTATTCTATATTTTGAACTTAGTTTAAAATTTTTTTAATTTTGCATAATTTGTTGGTTTTGAGGCTTCCACCACACTCCACAAACAAAAAAGGCCTCAATACCTACTTGCATAATTTTAAATCTTTCTCAGAAAAGTTTAAGTCTTGTGAGTTTGATAAAGTTAAAGTCTTCAACTTTTAAAAGGACTAGTTAGTAGAAGCAAAGACTTGCGGTTTGTGTTCATAAATTTATGGGGTTATTGAAGGATCTTTTAATTATTTTGGAAGTTTATAAGGATTCACAATAAGAAAAGTGCAGTTTTTGTTTTCAAAATTCAAGTATTTTGAGTATATTCTTTCACATTTTTCTTTTTTCTAATTCTTTGAGAATCAAAAGGGAGGAAACCTCTTTTCCATGTAGATTTTCTTTTTTAATTTGCACTAGGACCAGCTTTTCACTTGTGTGATTAAAATGGATACATCTGGTTTGCGTTTTGGTATGACCGTCACGGTATTGGTGATTGTCAATGGTTTCAAAATTCATACTTGTTATTATGGGTACGATAAAAGCCTTGTGAATAGTAAAATTGTGAAAAGGGCAGTGAGAATTGATTTCTTTGGAACGTTTTCTAAGGTTATTGAATTATATATATTGAATGGAGTGTGGTGTGCTCAAATGTGGTTGGTATATTACTTTCTACAAGAGGAGGTAATATAAACACAATGGACTAATTGACATCAAACCTAGATTATGACTTTTGGGTTATGGGTCATCTATATTAACTTCACAGGCACATTAAGTTTATTGTACAAGTTTTTCATTCAAATAAAGAGTTAGAATTGAATGTTGTTATATCGTGTAGTTTGTAAAATAGTGGCCCATGTTAGATGCGATATCTCACCATTACAGAATCTAGTAGATAATAAAGCTCAACATAATTGTTATTATCAAGAATCAGCACACTTAACATAAATTATGCTACATTCTTTTGAGCGAAATGATTCAAGAGCATTAGTGCTTTAAGAGATTATTGAGGAGGTGGATGCTCACGTTTGAACTCCTGAACTTAGTTCGGCCCAAAAATTGAAGAGATCCTACTATTGTTATTTCAACAATGTAGGAGAGAAGTAATAAAAGTAGGTTTATTCTTGCTTTAGCGGATGAAGATTTTGAAGTTTGTGAAGTAAATAAATCAAAGACGGGAGAGAAAGAGAAGTAGAATAAATTAACTCTTTCAAGGGTGTAGAATCAGGTGTGTGATTGAAGTAATGCATTTGCATATCTATTTTAGCATGTTTCAATTATATTATTGTAAAACTAGCATTGCTCAACTTATAAAATTGTACAAGTAGTATTTAAATCTATATTTCTAATTGTATAGTATTTTCACAAAGTTTCGGTTCTATTATAACAAGCATTGTGTAGCATTCAAATTTACTATTAAGTCACGTATGAACATGTTTTAAACTTATTGGTAATCAAATTTCAATCTTTTAATGGTAAATTGAATTGGTTGGAGGATAAGATGGAGGATGTGATCAGGAAGTCTGGTATTCTTGCTCTTCAAGTTAGGGTGTTGTTGGGCCGTTGGACTCGCAAAGTGGATAATCTTCTCCGGGCCATATATTACTGACTTCTTTAAAAATTTTATGATTATTTATTTAACATTCATATTATAATTAATATCAAGTTGAGCATGTTTTATTGTTTTAGTTTTATCATTTGCTGAGTTTTGATCGCCTTATTCAAGGATTTCAAGGTTGTCATTATCCACCCTGTCCTTATTTGATGTTATGCTTGCCACTATTTCACTTTGAGTCATGGTTAAGTTATCATTGTTTTAGTTTATATTTATATCATATGATAATTACTTAGTTTTTAGTTTAACATTTTTAATTTAGTTGCCATTTTTTTTTATTTTTTTTCTAGTTTGCTTCTCTTGTGCATCATAAGAGTTTGCCAGCGTGAGAGATGTTTGGGAAAATAATGATGCGAAACATTTTATACCTACCTCAATGTTGCTTCTCGTGAAGCCCCATGGAAGGCCAACACGACTCACACTGGTAATGTCCATAAAGTTTAGTTTGTAATTTTTATGGCTGTTTTTAAGAAGTTATTTTCTCCGGCACAGCTTTATAATCATATTTACAAAAAGTTTTAGCCGACCCAAACAAATGCCAAGATCATCATTTATTTAAAGGCATTCACAATTATTTATGCAATCTATCATTATAAGAAGATCATGCACTTTCTTTATAGTTTTTAGTTGAAGGTTTCATTATGGCGGCGGAGTTCAGAATCGGACATCCAAATATTGCTTTTGTAGCTTTCTGTAGGTCATTTTATTGGCAGAGCTGATGCCGTGCAGGCTCCTTATCTAGGCAGAAGACGCCATTGGAGGCCTCCAACTTAGCTTAACCTGATCCAGCCAAATTTTTCATTGCAGAGGATTTAATAGTTTAGTTTGTATATAATCATGTAGAACTCATGAAGTTCAATTACATTGAAATAAAAAGATAAATATTATTCGCGTCCGACTTCTCATGTTGTTTTATTTGGCAGCAATGTAGCTCTACAAAAATGTGCATAGTAATATATTGTATTTCATTTAGGTATGTTTGGGACAGTTTTCATTCTGCTTTGCTTTTCAGGCTGCAATATAGTTCTGTTTGAGAAATTACTTGTTATTTTTTAAAAATTTTTGTGATAAAAAATTATTTTTTTCAACCTAATGTGCGTTGGCTGTCAAAAGAGTTACGGTCTAACCTTTTGAAAATAAAATAAATTTGTAATAGTCATTGCAGGTTTTTTAAAAATACTTTCTTTTACAATTTATTCTTTTTATTATTATTATTATAAAAGAATAAGGACCAACTAAGAACTCTCTCAATGCCTACATCAAAGAACTTTATTTTCCTCTTAGTTAACCGCATTTAAAGTGTAAAGTAAATTAAATGTCGACGTATTATAATCTTTTGAGGTGTTACCCAGGTCTTTTTGAATTTATTTGAAATTGATCTATTAAAACAAATTTCAAATTCAGTGAAAAATGCTTGTCATGGTCCATCGCTATTGCTGCTTGCTATCATTCGTTGCTAGTTTCCGAAGTATTTTCCGATCAATCTGAATGCATCAATTTTGTTAGTTCAAAACAATAAGCTGAGTACTAGTTTGTAAATAACGATGTTTAAAATATTTATGTTGTTTTCTATGGAATGACATTGAGGGTGCCCCCAAAGAAGTCTCTGCTCCCAATTTTATATCATGAAGCCCTTCTTTTTTTATAGACAATAGGAGGGGGTAAGAACTATCAAAATTATATATTTAGCTCTGCTTTGAAAAGAAAAGTAAATGATATTTTAGTTCTTGTTATTTTGACAATTTGATCGTCTTAAGATCGATGCAGGCCTTTATGTTAATATTTGTCGGTCGACTGAAATGAGGTGGTCAAAGGAGTGAGCTTGGTTAGCAGACTGAAGTTAGAGGATCGAGGGAGAGAGTTTGGCCTACCAACTAAAATGAGGTGGCTGACTACTTAATTGTCTTAAGATATGTGCAGACTATTTTCTTAAGTATACAATCACACCATTCCCTCCTTCGTAATTACCTCCACAAAACCCATCCAATCTTACTCTGTCGTTATAGCCGCGATCGCCGCATGGGGGCGCATATTGGGTGTTCCTAGGCTCTTGGATAAATTTTTATTACATAAAATTTGAGGTTACAAATGAGAGGTACCTTCAAAAAAGTCCTCGCTCCCATTTTTACATCAAGTAGTATTTTTATTTATAGAAGATATGAGAGATAAAAACTACAAAAATAACATATTTGATTATGCTTTGAAGAGAGAAGCAAATGTAATTTAGTTCTTTTTATTTCGACCGTTTGATCGTCTTAAAGTCAATGTAGACTTTCATGTCCATATTTGTGGACCGACTAGTGGCTGAAGAAGAGAACTTGGTCATCAGATTGAACTGAAATGATCGAGGGAGAGAGTTTGACCGACCGACTAAAGTAAGGTAGCCGACAACTCAATTACCTCAAGATTTTATACTGTAAAATTAGAGCTTATAAATGAGGGGTGCCCTCAAGGAAGTTCCAACTCCCATTTTTATATCATGAAGCTCTTCTAGCTTAAGATCAAGTCAAACTTTTATGTTCATATTTGTCACCCGATTGAAAGAACCTGGCTAACCAACTAAAATGAGGTGGCCGGCTGTGCCTCAAAATCCGCAAAGACTATTTTTCAAATATAAAATCACACCATTCCCTCCTCCGAGCACCTACCGCGAAACCTACCCGATACGTTATGGCCGCGATCGCCGCCTCCACCGCCAACCGGATATTCAGAAAACCGAGCATCAACTCCCTTTCCTCCTCATCCAAGTACCCGTCTTCCTCTTCTCCAATTTACGTCAGCTTTCTGCAACCGAGACACCGGATTGGCTCGCATATGCTTGCGGCGTCGGCCGGGCAGGAGGTATCGGTCGCTGCTGTGGCGCTGGAGGAAACGGGAATGGGGACCTCCGCGCAGAGGCCAGATTCTTTTGGCCGGTTTGGGAGGTTTGGGGGCAAGTATGTGCCGGAGACCCTAATGCACGCCCTGACGGAGCTCGAATCTGCCTTCCGCTCATTATCCAGGGATCGGGAGTTTCAGGTCGTTATACAAGATTAGCTATATAAATTTGACATTTATGTGCTTTATTTCTGTGCTTTATCTGACATATGTCGTTATACAGATCAGCTATATACAGATTAGCTCGAATCTGCATTCCACTCATCATCCAGGGATAGGTTTCATTCGATTTTGTCACGGGTTTAATGGAAATTAAAATTTGTGTTAATACCATATCTCTTGCCTTAATGGGGTGTTTGGTAGCATACTTTTAATAGGATTTAGGCATGGATTTTTGGTAAACTGAGCCAAACATAAAAAAATTGAAAATTAAATCCAATGCTTCGTTAAACCAATTTGCGTTCTATCTCTGTTTCTTGTCTCTTTTATGATGTAAATCCGGATTTATTAATTTGGATTGTGGGGCGGCTTTAAAGGATTCACTCCGTCGTCACTCAGGAGCTCCATCTCCGTTGCAGAGGATTCGTTAAATCCAGATTTACTGGATTTAATAGATCCTATTTAATGTAAAATCAGGTTGCTGCCAAACACAGCCTTAATTTGTTATGCCTGGCTACTAGTACCATTATCTGTTGGGTTTAACTTCACTCCTTTCAGTAACTGTAATTTTTTTCATATTATTTCATCCTTAGTTTCTTAATCTCCAGCCGAATCATTGGAACTTAAACAGTTTTGCTTGCATTTTTTCTTAAACTTAGTGATTTAATGATGGTCAAGTTTCTTTTATAACAGTATTTATTGTATAATGGATTGATGATTATTGGAGTATCAAACCATCTTCTGACAACACTACTTCTTCAATTTGTGTCTATTATAATTTATACAAACATCTCATTTTGTTTCCTTCTTTATTTCATTTTCAGAAAGAATTAGATGGCATTCTTCGAGATTATGTTGGACGGGAGAGCCCACTTTATTTTGCAGAACGACTTACAGAGCATTACAAAAATTCTCAAGGAGAGGGGCCACAAATTTTCCTGAAAAGGGAAGATCTTAACCACACTGGTGCACACAAGATCAACAATGCTGTTGCACAAGCTTTGCTTGCAAAGCGTTTGGGGAGGAAACGAATTATTGCAGAAACTGGTGCTGGCCAGCATGGTGTTGCAACTGCTACTGTATGTGCAAGATTTGGATTGCAGTGCGTTATCTACATGGGCGCTCAGGACATGGAAAGACAATCACTAAATGTCTTTCGCATGCGCCTTCTGGGCGCCGAGGTTTGTAGATCTTTTTCTCATTCCTGTTAACTTCATATTTGCACAATTTATGCCTACATATTCCTTCCTGTAAAAGGTCCTGTCTTTTTTTAGGTTTTATAAATTTTAAATTATGTAGGATACATTTGTTTTTACCATTCTAGCCTTGGATTTATAATTGCTGCAATGGAAATGAAGCCAAAGCCCCGTCTGAAAAAAAGTTAATTCATTGGAACAATTTTTGGCACTCCTTAGACTGGTGAGAAGAATCATTTGGAAGGTGTATTTGGAGGAAGTGGATGATGAGAGAGATTCATTCTGCCCTTTTTTATTACTTCTTACCAACATTATAAATTTTGTGTGCTTTTGAAGGGTTGGATTATCTATTCAATTCCAATAACTTGGTGTTGACCTTATTTCAAGGCTGCATTTTTTGCTATTATTATTTCAATTGCTTGTTCCAATTGATGAGGTTCTTTGGCACTCATGTTTATGCAGGTGAGGGCCGTTCATTCTGGGACAGCCACACTGAAAGATGCCACTTCAGAAGCCATCAGAGACTGGGTAACTAATGTTGAGACCACCCACTATATTCTTGGATCTGTTGCAGGTCCACATCCATATCCAATGATGGTTAGAGATTTCCATGCTGTGATTGGCAAGGAGACGAGGAGGCAAGCGATGGAAAAATGGGGTGGCAAGCCTGACGTACTCGTTGCTTGTGTTGGTGGTGGTTCAAATGCTATGGGTCTCTTTCATGAATTTGTTGATGATCAGGATGTTAGGTTGATTGGTGTTGAGGCTGCAGGATTTGGTTTGGAAAGTGGAAAACATGCAGCAACTTTGACAAAAGGAGAGGTAGGAGTTCTACATGGTGCCATGAGTTATTTATTACAAGATGATGATGGACAAATTGTTGAACCGCATTCAATCAGTGCTGGGTTAGTAACATGTCTCTCAAGATTTATAAGAATTTATGATCGTATTAAGCTTTTTAATTGTTGATGATATTGATTGTTTTTTTGCTATATTTGACAGTTTGGATTATCCTGGTGTTGGGCCTGAGCATAGTTTTTTGAAGGATATTGGGCGTGCTGAATATTACAGTGTGACAGATGATGAGGCATTGGAAGGTAATTCAAGCTTTTGTTGCTTTTCAATTCCATATCTTATTCATCAAGATGGTTAACATGAGCGACATATTTTTCAAATTCTTTTGTTTACGTAGTATATACTAAATGTAATACGTGCTCATGAAATTCATGCTTTTGTTGTTCTGTGTTGGAGTTTGAACTCCTCATTTTACATACTATTCATGTTTCTATAGCAATCTGTTGATTTAAGATAACGAGTTACCTCATGAAGTTCTTTTTAGAGGAAATCACTTATGAATTACTATGAAAAGTCTGAAATGTAAATATTTATCTACAAACTTTAGACACACAAAAGAGAAAATGTGATTGTTTCAAGTTAGATGCTTGAGTTGCTTTTAGGCATTTTTAGGGTCCTGTTGAACATAACTTTGCAAGTTTCAAGTAACTCAATATTAACTGTGACTGCCCTTTGGCTGTTTTGGTATCATTGTGCTAATCATATTCTTAATCGGATTATTGTGATGGTAAGCTGCAGTAAAAGGTATGCTATTAGATTACTTGGTTATCAAAAGCTTGTTTTATACAAGGAGTGTTAGTGAATGCTATGGTACACCATGTAGTCAAGTTTAAACTAAAACTTTTGCTTCATCCTCATTGAGGAGTGGGAGTGGGACTAAAAGCAGTGTTCTCTCTTTACTTCTTAATCTTGATTAATTGATGTAAGTATATATCAAATGCATTTGGAGGGAAAAATGAAAAATCGCCTACACAAAAATAGGAAAAATATTTACCACATTATATCTCTTGGCTGAATAACCAACAACACATGATTACCTTCCTTTAATTTCCATTTTATAGCATTCCATTCAATTCTAATGCTCCTGGACTGTCTATATGGGGTCGTCGAGCCTTCAATGTATGTGTAGATCTCCTTCACTTCCATTTTGGTCAAGTTTTTGATCAATTTTGAAGATTCATTTAACATTTCCCTCAAGTTCGACAATAAATACCTTCTATTCGCAACTCAGAAGTATTAAGGCTCTTAGTAAAAATGCATGCTAGTTGATATTCTGAGGGTGTATAGGCATGGGGATTAGGCATTCTTTTAACTCCTCGTCTCATTCTTCTATCTTTCATACAAATTCAATGGGCCCTTCCGCTTAATTCTTGACTCATTCAAGATAAGTTTTTAGTCATAGCAGTTTAAAGATTTCTTGGGCTACTAAATTTCCACCACGGAAAGTGCTTTAAACACGTATTATTCTCCTATCCCGTATTTGACATGCATAATTGGTTTTTCTTTTAAATAAACTCATCTTCTCATATTATATTTTGGATAATGTTGCATACGACAAAGGATCTTACCTGTGTTCCTCTTGGATCATGTATGAGTTGACTACTAAATTTCCATCATGGAATTTGCTTTAAACAAATATTAATTTCCTATCCGTATTCAACATGCATAATTGGTTTTTCTTTTAAATTGAACTCATCTTCTCATATTACATTTTGGATAATGTTGCTTGTGACAAGGATCTTTACTGTGTTCCTCATGGATCATGTATGAGTTGACATACATTGGTTTGCACCCTAGGTTTGCAATTTTGTTCAAGTAATGTGTAACATATTTTGGTTTTGAGGTGAATATGCCCTGCTTTCAATTCTGAGAAAATACTTCAATCATTCAAGCTCTTTTATCTCAAATTTCCTTGATCAGATCTTTTTGTATTTTGTTCCTCATCATTCATGGTAACATTAAGATCATCAACGAAGGCTAGGAGAGTTGTCTCTTCTTTCTTTGCTTAAATGCTTGATGAAGAGTGTATAGCTTCTTTTACTCTATTATATATCCTATTCGTTTCACTACCTTGGCAATTGCTCCAAGGAGCTTTTGGTCATTGCTTTAGCCCATACATATTTTTGTTAGCTTGGACACCCTTATAGCTGTAGAGACAGAATCCAGTTGACTTGGGTCAAGCAACTTAAGAATTGGACTTGGCTTAGTTTTACTAAAAGTTGTGCATGTTCGGCTCGAGCTAATTTTGATACATGAAGAACATTTTTTAGGGGTAATAGGGGGTGTCACATGTATATTTGTTACCCCTATCATTGTAGCAAGAGAATTAATTGCCGCTATAATTTTTCTACTTTTAGGGCATGGAGTATGAACGCTGAAGTATTTTGAGATTTGAACTATGTGATCTTTAGCTTTTTGAGTCAATTACCCATGAGTTACCCAAATACTTTTTAGAGACATGAACTTAAAGAGTGTTAGGTATGGCTCATATACCAGAAATTGGAGTATCTTGGAATGAAGATGTGTCTTTTGGATTGAAGAAATGTGTCTCTTGGATGAAGAGATATCTCTTGGAGATAGGTGGGTTGGGGGAGCGAGGGTGTGTTAGTAATTTTATTTGTGGGTTTTATCTATATATATATAATGTGTAACCCTATGAAGTATGTACTAAACTTATGTGAGATAGTGAAATCGCTGTCCTGCTCTCGAGGAAGTAGGCATATTACCGAACTTCGTTAAATCTTTGTGTGTTATTCTGGATTTTGTGTTGATTCTTGTTTTTCTTCGCCCTAATTTCTCAACAATTGGAGGCTCTAGGGCGGGAGGAGTTCGAGATCAACGAATCGCGACAGACAAAGAAAGAGGTTCGCGTGACGAGTCGGGGTGTTTTGGCGAAGAGCTTTCAAATCGTGCTCTGGTGATTTCGTGAAGGGGGCTTCAACGTGGGCACTTTGGATCGCAACAGAGGAGTTCAACCAGGCTAGGTTTCTACGAACTCGACAACAGAAGACCTGTAGCGGCAGTTCGGTTTCGCGGAGGAGTTCGCGAATCGTCGCGACTGCTTGCGGGAAGGAGTTCCCGCGACCAGGGGAGTTTGGCAAATTTGGCGCAGCATCGCGACAAGGTGTTTGGCCCGGAGAGGTTTCTTCGCACGTCAGCCGGGGAGTGCGCGACAGGAGGCTTTGCACGACTCCAGCAGGCGGATTCGCACGACTGAGGGTTCACAACATGAAGTTCGTGCGAGAGGGCTGTAGCGACAGGAGAAGAGGCAGTCGAGCGGTTTGCCAGTTTCGAAGAGGAGAGGAGATTGCGTGCAGTTACTGCGAACAGGAGCATCATTTTACGAATAGAGGAGTTCGACCAATGAAGTTCGCAAGTTTGTCGCAGGAGGAGTTCTGACATGTGGAGTTCGGCAGGGTGCAGTCAAAGCGAGCAAGCACGACTATTCACGAGCAAACGCGACTATTCGCAAACAGTGGTTTCGCGGAAGTATTTCGTGAACAGACAATACGTGTTTTGCGAATAGGCGAAGGGTTTCGACTTGTGGGACGTCAATTTTGCTGAGGTGTTGACTTGAACTAGAAAAGGGCTTCAGGCAAAAAAAATTCTTATTCGCGAAGCACAGGAGAATCGAAAAAAATTACTGCAATTGACAAAGAAAATTTCATGATTAATTTCAAATGACAATGTCCGATGCAAAATTTGAGATAGTGAAGTTCGATGGAACCGGAAACTTCGGATTGTGACAAACAAAGGTGAATGATTTGTTGGCACAAGGAATTTTGAAAGCTTTGCGAGCTACGAAACCTAATAATATGGAAGATGAAGATCGAAAAGAATTGCAACTACGAGTGGCACGTACCATACGTTTATGTCTGACAGATAAAATTATGTATCATGTTATGAATCTGAAATCTCAAGGAGAAGTATGAAAGAGATTGAAATCTCAGTTTATATTCAAATCTCTAACAAATAAATTGTATTTGAAGCAAAGACTGTATGGACTGAAAATGCAAACAGACACTGATCTGGCGCAACTTTTGAATGTCTTCAATCAAATAATCACAAGTCTAACACGGCTTGATGTGAGTATTGAGGATGAAGACTAAGCAATGATTATGTTGTGTTTATTGTCTTCCTCCTATGAACATCTGGTGACTACTCTTACATATGAGAAAGAAACAATCAAAATTGATGAGATTATTGCTGCATTGTTGGCTCACAACCAGCGGAAACAAAATGAAGGGGAAAACTCTCATGGTAATTGTTTATATGCTAAGGGTAATCATGATCGTGGAAGGAAGGAGTTCTGGAATGCGAAATTTCAGGTCAAAACCTAAAGACAGAAAGACGATTCATTGCTACAAGTGAAAGGAGTCGAAACATATGAAGAGAGATTGTACAAAGATCAAAAAAGAATTTGATGAGAAACATTATGTATTTTTCAAGTCTGTGAATATGGTGCAGATGAACAATTTAGATTGCAGTAATAGTGATGTACTTTCAGTTACAACAACTCAGTTGAATGATGCATGTATTGTTGATTCAGGATGCTCTTATCACATAACATCTAACAGAGAATGATTTACTTCATACATATTATATGATTCTGGTTCAGTCTATTTGGGTGATGATAAATGTTATAATATTGCTGGTATTGGCAAAGTCAGATCTATGCTGACACTATTAAAACATTATGTGATGTAAGACATATTCCAGATTTGAAGAATAATTTAATTTCCTTGGGCACTTTACACAGAAATTGTTTTCTTCTTAAGACAGATAAAGATAGAGAAACCATCAGAATTGTTAAAGGTGCATTGACTGTGATAAAATGAAAGATTATTGCAGGCCATATCTATAAACTATTGGGGAGTACAGTTATAAGTGAAGTTTACTCTGTTGAATCATATGATGAAAATGCAGCAAATATATTAACCAAGTTAGATACTATCAACAAGTTCTTGCATTGCTTGAACTTGTTGAATATTTGCAATTGTTAGAGCATGGTTGTCCAATCAACTTCGGTGTAATAAACTCCATGATGTATTTCTTTTAAGGGGCTGCATATTCGCCAAGGTGAAGATTTGTTAGGTATGACTCATATACCAAAAATTGGAGTCTCCTGTAATAAAAAGATGTGTCTATTGGAGTGAAGAGATGTGTCTCTTGAAAGAAGAGGTATGTCTCTTGGAGATAAGTGGGTTGGGGGAGCGAGGACGTGCTAATAATTTTATCTGTGGGTTTTATTTATATATATGATGTGTAACCCTTGGGTATGTACTGAACTTTTCTGAGATAGTGAAATCGCCGCTCTGCTCCCGAGGACGTAGGCACATTGCCGAACCTCGTTAAATCTTTGTGTGTTATTCTGGATTTGTGTTGATTCTTGTTTTTTTTTCGCCCTAATTTCTCAACAAAGAGAAATAGAGACATGCTTGAGAGTGTTGATGAATTGCACTAGAAAGTTTGCCAAGGGATTATATATTTATTTGGCCTTTGATTTTCTTAATTTCTTCAATGTTGAATCGCCCTTTATTATGGTCTTCATAATGGTGAGTTTATTATGTCATATGAGCCTGAGGTTGAGATCTCTATTGTCCTTCTTGGTTTTCCCATTTTTACTTTGGTACTTTTTAGTTTCCTACAATGCTCCTTTTGTATGACTTGTTTTTATGTAATAGGAGCGACTTGGATTGTCCATGTTTGTTGTCTCTCTCAAAATATTTGGATAGTTCTACTTTCGTGCTTTTTGCATATGACGCTTAGTGATGGTTTTCAAGGCTGAACTAGCTTGAGGTTTAAGCGTCATACTTTTCTATCTTCATGTGCTTAGATTGTAGATATCACTTCTTTCACAGATGGTGTTTTTACCCATCCAGGAATTTGAAGCCATGATCAAATTCATGATTTAGTCCAACAAGGAAGTGTACTCGGTCTATTTTAAATAAATACTCTAAGATTGCTATGCTTTGTAGGCATTTCATCTCAAATATGTTATAGTGATCTAGCTTTTATCACATAATTTGTTACATTTTCCTGGGCAACATCATGCGCTTTTAAATAGGTGTGGCAGGCGGATTGCCAAATAAGCATGATAGTGATCAAGAACATACAAGGGTCACTATTTTATGGATTCATCGAATCTTATAGCAAGACATGATTAGAGAGTTAGTTTCATCCCATTCTTCAAAAATTCAATATTCTTTCTTTGGAGATCAAGCCTTTTGTTTAACCTTTTATGTATTTTATTATAAATTTTGTTCATTTGAACTAATCTTTTTCATTCAATTGCTACATAGATAGGCCTGATGGTCTGTAATTATGTAGTTATATGTTAAGTTGATATGAGCTGACTTTGTCAGATTGGATGGTGGTTTGTGATGAATCACACTAAGAAATAGAGAGGCTATGGGTTGTTTTCACCCATCCAGGAATTTAAACCCATGATCAAATTCTAATGATTTAGTCTCACACGAAGGTGTACTCAGTTTTCTTCAATAAAGTTTTTTAAGATGGCGATGCTTTCTAGGCTTTTCATTGCAGATATGTTGTTGTGATTCAACTTCTACCGCATAACTTTTCCTCTTTGGTTCCATTGTTTGTCACTTTGGTTTCATATGCCTGGGCAACTTCATGAGCTTTTACCGCTTAACTTTTCCTTTTTGGCTTTCCTTTGGTCTTCAATTTGGTTTCAAACTTTCAATTGCCTGGGCAACATTAGGAGCTTTTGAATAGGTGTTGTGGACGGAGTGCCAAATATTCTTATTAGTGATCAAAAACAAAGAAGTGTCGCTATTTTATGGGTTCATTGAATCCCATGGCAGAACATGATTAAAGAATTAGTTCTATCCCATGCTTCAAACATTGAATCTCCTTTCGTTGAAGATGATGAAGCCTTTAATTACCTTTTACATATTTTTTTGACAAATTTTGTTCATTTGAATTAATATTTTTCATTCAACCGGCACGTAGGCCTGATGGTTTTGCACGCCTCTAGTCACCCAAGTTGATATGAGTTGACTTCATCAAATTGGATGGTGATTTATGAAACAATAGTAGGAAACGGAGAGGCTACAATTTTTTATGAAGATGGTCGTAAGTTTGAGATCGAAAAAATAGTTTTTTTAATAAATTGTGAGAAAAGTTAAATAACTCTCTTCTTACATCCACCACACTTTTAATATTTCTAGTTCCAAAAAATAGCTTTCAACCGCAAAATTTTGAAAATACAAGAAAATAATTACCTAAACAAAATTATGGTGGTGGCTTGAAATGCAAAGAAAACACAAAATTGTCTCAAACAAACACTTAAGGTTATTAAAAAGCTGCTGCGGAGAAACTGATCGTCTGTTTGTTTTTTACAGTTTTGAAATAGCTTGCTATTTTTGAACAAATGACATTTTTGCCCCTGTACTATATTGTTGTTATAACAGAATCAATCATGTTAGCGCATTTCATATTTGAAAAGAAATATCCAATTCGAATATTACAAAATAAAAGTAGATATCCCACTAAACAGTGAGTAACAGGACAATCACAATTAAAAAAAAGACTATTAAAATAACAATTAATAATATTATAATATTATTTTTTAAAATACACACGGTTAATGCTACAAGATAATTCGTCCTACAAGAAACTTGTCGCTCTTGACCACTATCAACGGTGGAATCCTCCAACACATTCGCCCACATAAAGAAGTCACAGATTTATATTCTTCTCCTTGGAGACCTATAAAATTGTCTCTTGTAGCTATGTGGTTGTCGTGAAATATTTAGGGAATATTGTAGTTCACAGTAGCAGTACATTGCTTTGGACGTACCGGAAGTCGTCGAGCTCATCTTTTCTGAAGGTTTAAAACAACAAAACACAAACTCTTAGATGCAACATTAGTGAAAAAAAGAATAGTAGAAGTAATCAATTCAAATTTTACTAAACTGTGGGGTCTCAAAGAACTTAGTATAAATCAACAAATTTATTACTACAGAAAGACAATAAACCTTATAAAAAAGAAGTTATTGGTTGTTTTTAAATCACGTAATACTTAGCTTGTATGTGTTACATATGCATATCACAAAAAAAACTATCAAGAAGAACCTCCACAGCCATATGATTGAAAAAGGAGAGGAACTTGGTTGAAGCCATATGATTGAAAAAGGAGAGGAACTTGGTTGCATTCATTAGGATTTCACACATGTCAAGAATCAATAGCAATATGGACCATCCAGAAGAACTCTTAAGGTCAAATGTCTAATCATAGTCATTCAAAACAAAAAATAAAATATGCAATAAAAATTTGTATTATTTATTATATCTATGGTTGACTCATAGGTCATCTAAATGGGAAAAAAATACATGCAAAATAATTGCAAATAAAATTGAGATTCAAAAAAACATCAAAACAATAGATAATAAATATTTTCACAATACATTACAAATAAAGTGGCAAAAAAAAAAAAAAAAAACAAAACAAAACATACAATCGCTCTAATCAAACGCCAACTATGGCATCTGTAATTCACTCTCTTAACTATAGAATCTCTCCTGCACCTTCCTCATCCTAGGTGCAAGCCCCAGGCAAATCACTTTCAGCCTGTGATAAAGATTGCCCGATGTGATTGTTGACCAAGAAATAAAATAAAGAGAGAAAATAAAAGTAAAGTTAAATTAATTAATTAATTAATTGAGTAATTATTAATTAATTAAGTACTTATTTGTTTACTTCTAATTCTGCCAAAATTCCCCGCTCAAGTAACTGGTCCCACTTCTTCAATGAAAAGCGCGAACTAAACCTTCCCCATAGGCTCGCATTCGTATCTCTTCCCCCGTCAGTTTCTGTTCGTCTCTCCCCACTCATTCTTCTTCGTTCGCATCAAGCTTCTTCCCCTCCAAATCGTCGAAGTGTTGTCGCTCTACACCACATACACACAAGTTTCCACTATTTCTTTTCTACTTCGTCTTTTCTTCCTGTTCAAAACCACAAGCAACAAGCCCTTTATTTATTCTTCTCTTCGTTCATTTTTTGTTTAGAGTGCTTAGTGCATTCCCTTCACCTTCATCTTCCTGTTGATTTCCTCACATCAAAGTCACTATTTCTTACCTGTTCAAACAAGAGACACCGAACTCCTCTGCCCTAGTCTTCCACCGTCCAGTACATCTCCCTATCATCGCGTGGAAAACCAGTCCCGAGCCGTTCATTCCTCCGTGCGACTAAACTCCTCTGTCCCGCACAGAAAACCACATTGTCGTTCCACAATCTGTTGGGTAATGTGGAGACCCGGTTCACCGAATTTAATTAGTTTCTTAATTAAGTATCTCACCTACCGCTCACCTACCACACTCACCTACCACTCACCTACCACATCTTATCTACCGCTCACCTACCTCTCACCTACCGCTCTCATGGTTTCTATAAATAGTTTCTTTTGGTTTAAAGGAAAAGAAAAACCAAGAAAAGCCAAGCAAAACCAAGCAAGTCATCTTGAGAGCTAAGAGAAAGAGAGGAAGAGAGAGAGAGGAAAGGAGAGAAGAAAATAGAGATTTTCGGAGAGAAGAAGGAGAGAAGAAAATAGAGATTTTCTTGTAAACGTCGAGACGCTCGACCGTGTAATTCCTCGAAGAAATAAATCATTTGCAGCTTCGTGGACATAGACAAATTTGTCGAATCACGTAAATCTGTGTGTCGCTCTGGTGTTTTTTTCTGCGTGCAATTTTTCTTGTTCCATTTTTCGCTTTATTGTCGTTGTTTTTTGGAACAGCAGTCCCGAGTCGTTCATTCCTCCGTGCGACTAAACTCCTCTGTCTCGCACAGAAAACTGCATCGTCGCTCCACAATTGACGCCAGAATCACATACGGGCCTGCCAATCCCATCCCCATTTTCCTCCTCACCTATTCACGCGAAATAAATGCAGAAGGCCCTCTTCGACATCATGCCTCCTTGTTCACAAGACCGAAGCCTTCTTCTTCCCTGTTCGAAAACCACAGTAATCAAAGATCCCCTTCTATCGAGCCCGCTCTTCCCTAGCCTCGCGTTACTCTGTCGTGATCCTTTCTGCCATCCTCCCTGCTTCTCCCTCATGCGACCTACAGAGACCCGAAACTCCAATCTTTCTTCTTCCTCCTCACCTGTTCACGTGAGACAGACGCCGAACACCTGCCTGTCACGCCTCTTCTACCACAGCCTTTTCTCTAGCCCGCACGTTCGAGCTCTTCTCCCTGTGCGCTCTCTACCCGAGCCAACACCACCTAATCTCCTCCTTTATTCTAGCTGAACCAAGTCCCCTTTTTGTGATTTGTATTTGAGCTATCAGAGCACCAAACAACCATTTTATTGTTCAATTTACTTTTTTCTTTTATTTCATTTATTGATGTGTAATTGTAAAAAAAAAAAAAGAGAGGGAGAAGAAAAAATTATGTTATACTTTTTGTTTTAGTGTTATTCTCGTCGTAGCCATCAACGACGTGGAGGCTTGAAAGGTATATTTTGGGGCAAATGCATGGAAATTTTTAGAATTATTCATTCGAGGAAGCTCAAATACTTGTTCATGGGAAATTAAGTACTGTTCGGGTAAAAACGTAAACTCATTTGGAAATCTTTTTTAAAAAATGGGGATTTTAAAATACTCGCTCGTTGGAAAGTGAGTGCCCGTCCATGGGGAATTGAGTAACATTCGGGGAAAACAAAGTACCACTCGAAAAATATTAGTTTGCGAGCTACCTTTTTGTGCAGGTACATTGAAGGCCCATTGCGTCTTTTAAGATCGCGAGTTAAGTTCACACTTTTGCTCCCCGACCGCAGTGTCACAACACTGACCAACTCGTATTTTAAGATAGTAAGGAAGATTAGCATCCTTTGATGCCCCCAAACGTGGGTCGACATCGGAGGTTGCCAAAATTTTCAGTAAATTTGGACTTATAATCACTTTAAAAATTTTGGGATTTTGGACTTTTAAAATAAAATAAAACATCACTCACATATATTTTATAATGAATTATAAACTCGAGCTTTTCGGAATTTTAAGCTCTTAGGATTTAAAATATTGGGGGAACCGGGCTTTTAAATATTTAGGTTTTTTTAGGTATAAAATTACTTTAAATTTTGGGCTTTTAAATTTAGGCTCTTAGGGTTTTAAAATGTTATTGGTATGAGTCATTAAAACTTTAAAAATATTTTGAAATCAGGTTTTTCAAACTTATGCTTTTAGGGGTGAAGCCTAATTCAAACATTGAGTTTTCTTAAAACTTGAAATTTACCGCCATCAGATTCGCATCGTGTCTACTAGCGAACAGAAGACGACAATAAAATGCTTAAAATGAAAGTTTATGTGCAAGCAATTTGATTTAACTCGTGTTTTAAAATCATATAAGTTGCCTTAAGACGCCAAATGTTCTAACAAAAATAGCTCAAACATATGAAATTTAAATGCATACATGTACTCCAACTAACGTATAGAATGCTCAAATACTATGTTCGAAAATGCTGCAAAGGCTAATCGGTCTTCCTTGTCTATAGGGCAAGTTTGTAAGCCCCACTAGTTTGTATAGAATGCTCAAGGACTGGAGTTGAAGAGTCTAGTAAATTTGATAAATATACAAATCCTAAATATAATAATTTATAAATCTAAATTACCTAATTTGATTCTCTTCCTTATAAGCATAAGAGTCAATATTATATTTTGAAAAAACTTAAACTAATTCCCTGATGATGGCTAAGTTGATAGAAGATTTCAATCGGATGGGTCAACCTTTTAAATCAAGGCTTTCAAAATAATCAATTAAAATATTCAACCTAAAAATCAATCACTAAAGACTTGAAATAAATCTCATACACCCTCCACAACCGTTTGTTGAGAGTGACAAATTTCTAATTGATTGTAGCTCACAAAAAGCTAATGTCATATCAAATGCATCTCAATATTCACAGTTAAAGTAATTGTATGCCAGTAAAGGCAGGACCCGAGTCTTCTGTCTACGTAGTTTTGATATCAAATGACACTACAAAATAACTGTTCTGAAATACGATAGAGGTCGCAAAATCTCACCTCTTTAAGATAGAGGTCTCAAAAGATAATTTTAACATCTTTATCTCACATGACAGATGACCAATTTCTTTTGTATTTACCTTGACGATACTAGCATGAAAAAGAACCAATCAACATAAATGCATAGCAGATGAAAAACAAAGTGTCATTTAAGAAGCCATAACTCAAAAAATCAACTGAAAGGAAACATCACTACAAACCATGAGCACCAACCGCAACATCAACACACACCACTAGCATTACCACAAACACCAACTTCAGCATCAACAACACGCTACCAACAACACCAACCCATGCTACCAACAACACCAACCATACCACCAACAACACTACCAACAACCCCAAACCACAACATCAACACACTTCACCAGCATTACCACGAATACTAAGTTCACCACCAACCATATCATCAACACACACCACCAACAACACCAATTCTATCATCAACAACACCAACCACCAACAACACCAACCACAACATCAACGTAAACCGCTAACACCACCAACCCCATTATCAACACACACCACCAACCCCAACATCTACGCACACCGCCGACAGTACCTCGAACCCAACAATATCACTAACAACACCAACCCTAGCATCAGCACATACCACCAACAGCATCAACCCCATTATCAATACACACCACCAGTGACACCAACCCCAACATACTTTCTCCGACAAAGAGGACAAACCCCCAAAAAGGCCAACAAACGAGTAGAGCAACAATGTTGTTCCAAGTGAACCAACAAAATGAAGGGACGATCACATACAGGGCACCCAAAACATTATTATTACAAATCAAGCGTTTTCTTTCATCCATCTTTCAAATTCTCACTCAAATATCAAAGGTCGTGATACCCCAAAACATTGCTATTACAAATCAAGCACTCTCTTTCATCCATCTTTCAAATTCTCAATCAAATATCAAAGGTCATGATAGAACTCCAAAACAATGACAATTATAAATCAAGCACCATCTTTTATCAAATGCATCAAATTCATAGTTCAAAAAGTCACTAGTGGGAATCAATTTGTAAATAACAATGTTCTTTGTGCTCTCTGTGTAATTGCGCTAAAACCATGAAATAGGGCAATTGATTTGTAAACAACAATGTTACTTCTATTTTGTATCCAATTGCGCCAAAAAACAAATAAAGGGGAGAGCCCAACCGAGTTATGACAGAAAAATCAAAAACCAAGAATGACTCACGGGGCAAGAAATCGCAAGATTGCTGCAAGGGCTACGTTAGAAAACCAAAAACCGCAAAAAACCAAACGATGTATCGCAAGGAGCAAGCCAATAATGGCAAATCTCCAAACCATAAGCTAATTCCAATGCCAATAGTGTAGGGTATGGTAGAGCTACCAATGGGAGAATGCCACCGGAACAGAGAAGTTAGGAAGGTAGGAGAAGGGAAATGCCACTGGAACCCGTTGAACACAGTTAGGGGGAGAGGAGGAGCTAGGGCAGAACTGAGAACGAGGTCGAAGCGCGATCAGGAGGAGAGAAGGAGCTAGGGCAGAATCGAGAACTCAAAGAGTCGAGGGGTAACTGAGGGATTATACACAAATGAACTTGGGAACCCACGGCCCGTGTTTTACTCAAATAAGCCGAAAACCCACCATAAAGTTATTTCCAAACACCACCAACCAGCATTTTCCACCGCGCCACAGCTGATGCAGCCTTAGTTTGTTTCCCAAAATTCCTCACAGCATCTTAATGTTAGCTTTCAGCTGCTTGGACTTAATAGATCAATGCTTGTTTTTATTTTCTTATCTCCGCTCATACTTTTGGGGAATCATATTCCCATCAGAGGTTGTTGCGGCTCAATTTCATCTTATGATTTTCTTTAAATATGATAAACTCCTTACTCGTTGAGCTCATTTCTGACCAGCTTTCAAGCGACTATCTCGTCTGGAGGGGATCATTCCAGCCCTGGAAACCTCACATGCATTGGCTTATTTGGAAAAGCTCTGTCCAACTCTACCAGATGGAACAAAGGTGGTTATAAACTGTAGTGGCAGAGGAGACAAAGATGTTCAAACTGCTCTGAAACTCCTACAAGTCTAATTGCTCGCCAAACCCTCTGCCTTCACTTGACAATAAGAAAGCAAATGTATGTGATTGCTTTGTTTTTGTTATTCCTGTCGTTAACTTTTCCGTCAAACTTCAAATTGCGAGGTTTTATCTAGTGTTGCTCCTTTCGAAGTTTCCCTTTAGTTGTTCATTCTATTTTTTGCCGGTAATATATATAATGTTAGGAGTTATACTAGAAAATAATTTTTTCTTGGATTAAGGAGTTATCTTATTTTCTTGGATTATGAGATATTTTCTTTCCTATTTGAGGCTTTCTTATTTTATGTTATTTATTTGTATATCCAAATAATTAATATGATATATCTTTTCTTTTCATATTATTTTTTTAATTAACTTTTCTATTTTAGGATTCATGTAAGGGTTACTCATACCCCCTTTCATATTAATGAAATTATTCAGAATTTCACTTTTATTATGCATTTTTCTGAATTTTAACATATCACATAAAAATAACTATGCATTTGTTTCAAGGAAGATTTACTTGCACATCACCTAATTCTTATGTATTTACATATCTAACTCCTAAAATTTGATTTTTACATCAATGCCATTTTACCTATGCGTGCAAATGTGTTTTCAACTTTTAGCGGGTAGTAATAATGGTATTTTTTTGGTGTATGTAAGAGTTAGTGTTATAAAGGTAACAAATTTAAGTATGTGTGTTAGATATGTAAATACATGAGAATTGTGTGGTATGTATGTAAATGTCCCTTTTCTTAATTGCACAAGTTTGTTTTGCCCGCGCACACAAAAAAAAAATCTAAGTCTTTGAATAATGTCATTTTATTTAAAAAATAAGCATTAATATACATCACACATAATACTTTTGTATTTATATATCTGATATTTAAATTTTACATTATTCAAAAAACAGGGATTTATAGGCATCACAGATAATACTTTTGTATTTATATGTCTAATATTTAAATTTTAATATTTATTCATGTAATACTCAAAGCTCTCACATCACAAAAAAAATATCATAAATATTAACCTTTTGAAAATGAAATGCAACTTCTTATTTATTTTTAATATGATTATGATACTATATAAATATATAAAGGTAGATTGTTGATCGACCCGATAGTCTGATCGAGGGGCGGACCCCCTTTTCAGAAAAGTGTTCAATTCGATCCTATGCGGGGATTGAACCTTCGACCAAGGGACTTACACTAAAGACCGCAATCAATGAGTCAAGCTAAGGCGCGCGTGCGAGCGCGCGCACACATATTTAACATATTGACCAATGAACATGCTAGAATAATAAAATAAATCTAAACAACTTTTAAGGCATTAGATTTATAAATTGAGTTCAACCACGTAATATAAGCCTTCTGGGTAATTCTGATTGGTATTAGTTTTGCTGACGGTCTTCCAGCGCTGTGGTCCTCTTAATAGTATGACATCATAATCATAATGAAAATTTATATATGTGCGCACGTCTGAACAAATTCAAATAGCATCTGAAACTATCATACAGAGAGAGACAGAGAGATGGTCTAATTAGACTAAAATAACTTAGAATCTCACAATTCTCATTTTCAAGTGGCAATATTGGTGTCTAGCGACAAATACACACATACATGCATACCACCTAATTCTTATGTATTTAGATACCCAACACCCAAATTTTTCTTTTTGCTTTACACCACCCAAAATTTTCATATCACAATAAAAATATCACTATTTCAAATTTCAAAAAGAATATTACACATGTATATATATATATTGCTTGGTATGTATGAAAATCAAGCACCCCCTCTTTCAAACATTTTTCAAATTCTCACTCAAATATCAAAATTCATGATAAAACCCCAGCTCATATTTTTCATTTTTATCAAATTTTCAATGATTTAACCGCGACATGAAAATGTAATTCGCTTGATTTATAAATATCAATATTTTGGATATTCTATATGTAATTATTCTAAAATAAACATAAACAAAAAAAAAACAAAACAAAAATAGCCATTTCTACAATGAATCAAACAAGAAATGAAAACAAATGTAAGTAAAAAAAAAAAAGAAAAAAAAAAGATGCCAAAATTCCAAAAATCACAACCAATATAGTATCAAGGTTTATACACCCCATCAAATATCATAAACCAAATACTCTGCCAAATTATTGCTGAACTGCTTAAAACATTCGCTTATGAAAAACTCATGAAGCTAATAAGCAATAGGGTCCCTTCCAAGTTGACCAAATATCCTAAACCCTAATTCCACAAAACAGCAAAGGGATTATTGCATAATCAACTACTGTCCCTTACTTATAATTATCTTATATCTACAAACAAAGACAACTGTTTGGGCAGACAAAAACCGTATCCACTTGTGCGGCGACGATCTGCACGAGCCATGCCGAAAGCCTCGACATCGTTGCAGAGTAGCAGCCCGCCTTACTGTTTCGCCTGCAGTAACAGCAATTAGGTTTAGCTGACTGGTTATAAATCAAAAGAGAAGATTACATTGTTGGGGTTTTGTTCTAAAATTCATACTTGATTTGCTACTGTAAGTGATTACAAAATTTTTAGCACACAATTTTAATGTATTTACATATCTCACACCTGAACTCTCATATTTACACACATAACGCTCAAATCTTTAATATTTAGGTTCAGAAGCCTCAAATCTTTAACATCACATCAAAAATATAACTTCTAAAAACTTTTTAAAAGTCAAATGCACCATTTTATGTTTAAGTTTATGGCACCAATGATGTATAAATGTGAATATCAATCCTTAGGGGCTAAATATGCAAAATCCATAAGAATTTTGTGGTATATATGTAAATTTCCCATCTTTAACACCAACATAAGATATGGAACTATTACCACCCTTTAAAAGTGAAATACATATTTTCATGCATTAGGTTTAAAGAACCAATGCGCTATGTATGTAAATATGAAAGTTTAGGTGTGAGATATGTAAATAGATAAGAAATGTGTGCAAAATATGTAAATTTTCCTAATATATAGTGACATTTCAATCAACAGACCTGATATAGATTGCAAGAGATTGAGATTTTACTGGGAAAATCAAAATGCAGTTGAGTGCCAATGCAAAGATTAAGAACAATTAAGTTCTTTAAAAAAAATAATGAGCAATATGGAGGAAAATCTTCTGGATTTAAGTGACATCCATAACTAAATTCCAAACTTCAATTTCACATACATGTCACCTTATCTATGCATAAAAAGTTGTATTTCACTTTTTAGAAGTTAAAACGACTTGGGATATTTTTTATGTGATATAACAGATGTAGGTGGTATAAATGTAAAAAAGCAAAGTAGAGGTCTTAGATATGTAAAGACATAAGAATTGGGTGGAAAGTATGTAAAATAGATATTACCAGAAGAAACAAAGTTCCCCGAAAGTTACCTGTGAATAGAGGAAAGTTCCAAGGATGGCGATGGCAGCTCCGAGTGCATTGATGGGTTGGACCGGGGTGTGGAAAATTATGATCGAAGAGACGATGACCGATATCCTCTTCATCGTGTTGCCGATGCTAAATGTAAGCGGAGAGATTTCGTCGAGAGACATATATGAAACTTGATTGTACAGATGGTAAAACACACTTTGCGCTGCAACCCACCTGCATGTGCAAGGTTTTTACAGCCACACAATCAGTTAAACTGCTTGGCAAAAATAAAAAGTAAGATATACATACATACCACTCAATTACTATGCATTTACATATCTAAAAACTAAACTTCAATTTTACATAAATAACAACATTGCTATGTATGAAAAGATGTATCACTTTTTAAAGGTTAAAATGGTGGTATTTTTTATGTACTATGAAAGATAAAGCAAAATCTAGGTGTTATATATTTTTTATCTAGGTGCCCCAAAATAAGCTGAGAAACAAACGAGTTATTGAACAGAGAAAACAACAAACGATGACAAGGGACAAGGAGAAGTAGCCAAAAAAGAAAAAAAAATGGAGAAAATAAGATAAAAGAGTAGCCAACAATTTGCAATAGAAAAGGATGTCTCGGTGAAGAAAGAAAACTATAAAATGAGACAACAGACTAAAAAGATCCTTCTTTTTAGGGTCATTTACATACATACCGCCCAATTCCTATGAATTTATTTACCCTTTACATTTATGCCGCCCAAATCTTTCAGAGCACATCAAAAATACCACTAATTTAACTTTCAAAAAATGAAATACACACATTTTCATGTGTAACTAAGGTGGCATGTATGCAAAAAGCTTAAGTGTTAGATATAGGAATTGAGTGGTAAGTCTGTGAATCTTCCTTTTTCTAAAAGAACCTGAAAAAGGAAGCTACAAATATTGTCTTCAAATTTTAAAAATCACCATAGGTTCAAATTATCAGTAAAAATTTTCACCAATGCACAGTATTAAAGGTAGTCCTTAACTTGTGCAAGAGTTGTTAGAGATCTCTCCCAAATTCGAAGCACACACTAACCACCAACATCTACCACTAGTTATACTAATAAATTATGCATAAAATATGTGACCGACGGACAAATTGGAGCAGAGAATCAAGAATAGACCATAGCACAATTACCATATGAATTGGGGACCAATCTGCGAAACGGCACTCTCCCAACCAGCAGCCCATATTTGGGGGCCCTCGACCGCAATGGCAAAAGGTGTGAGTATTAGGAGGGACATCATAGAGAGGCAAGCATAGTAATTCATCCCACTAACTGATTTCCCTTTCATTCCCCTCTTGGAGAAAATATTCCGAAATACGAATGCAAGGTTTGAAATCATTGCACCCATAAATCCTGAAATTACAACAAAGATCAATTAGCACCATCAAGGTAATTCAAAACAGCTGCAAAATATTGGCCGAAATCAGGCTGCTGATATAACAATCCAACACGGTGGAAGCAGCATTTGGAGAAGTAAGGTTTTGATAGTTCTCTGGAGAAGAAATAACAACTTGAATGAACTTACCATTCAGCAGAGCCAATGTTGGACAGCATAGCATTTCTCATTTAAATCCTTAATTGTCCCTATTAAAGTTTCTATTTACAAATTTGAGTGAGTGCGTCAGGGAAGAAGGTTTGAATTGCTTGAGAACCTAATCAAGCTGCTTTAACTTTAGGAAGAAAAAAAAAACAAATAAATCCATGGAGATGTAGTTCTAGATTAGCATGTATTGTTTCAACATTTATGCTCAAAAGTACTCGCTATATCAATACATACGTATATGTATATATGTATGTATGTATGTTGAACTACGTATTCGCCTCATAAAATCAAAATCAACCAAAATTGGATACTTCTTGGCTTGAAACATAGTTTGCAAGAAATGCTTGGCTTGAAACTAAGTTAGACAAAAGACCCTTTTCGAGCAAACCTTGCACTAGAGTCTGATTAACTTGACTCCGAATTTCCTATAAAATTTCCTTTTTTTTTTAAAGAATAGAAGGGATTGTAGATACACCAAAATAAAATACAACACCATTAGTCAATGTTTTCACCCTTGAAACAACATGTGGATCAATATTCATTGAATTCAAACATGATTTAGACAACAATAAGATGATTGATTTTTAGCCCTATAAGACTACAAATTTCCTATCAATTTTCTTTTAAGAAAATTATTGATACTTCAAAATGAAAATTAACAGCATTTAGCATTATCTCCAACTCTAAACTGTTTAGTTAACAGTAAAGAATAACTCTACTCTTCATTAAGGGATGATCATTATCTCCCTGTTTTCAAGGGATTCCAGTTCCAAATAGTATGACGCAACATTTACTACTTACTATAACAGTTAATTTGCATGAGATTTTATATGAAGGTTTAACTTTGCATTTAGAACAAGATCAATCGCTTTAATTCAATAATAAAAAAAACTCAAATAGTAAAATCCTTAGGCATCACTAAATGCACACCATTAATTGCTTCTCTGAGTTAGATCACTAGATGTCTGCCAATGTCATCATAAAATATTATGAATATTGATTAGAAAAATGTAGATACATGCCACCCAATTCCTACATATTTTTTACATGACTAACACCAAAAATTAAATTTTTACATATATATACCACCTTACCTATGCATGAAAAGGTGTATTTCATCTTTTAAAATATAAAATAGTGCTATGTTTTATTTGATAAGAAATATTTCGCTGGTATTAATGTAAAAAAACAAACTTTATGTTTCAGATATGTGAAAACATAAGAATTGGGTGGTATGAAGTTAAATGCACCTATTGATTATTAGCTATTTCTCATGGGATACGCCAAAATTCAACAATATAGAGCCTCTACAATCAAAATTAAGTTGGAATAAAAAAGTAAATCTATCCTACAACAATTTGTAACCATTCAATTACCAATCATGTTGAAGTTAAGCTCCGTCACCGCCGCCAAAGCACAACCACCAATGATCGGCAAAAGTGACCAATAGACTGCCACAGGGAATGTCTCCCCTAGCAAAAACCTTGAGACTAACACACTAAAAGCTGGTTCCCCACTCTTGATTATGTGCGTAAATGACACTGCCACTTTTGACATGCTAACCGTTGCTGCAACATGTCCAATTGTATGAGCCACTGCGACCTGAAAAATGAGAACCCCAAATATCACTAACTAAACAATAAAATTAGATTCCCAACCTCATGCAAATTATAATAAAGACTGTTCCATTACAAAACCAGCCAAAAATCATAATAAAGACAGTTCCCACGGAACAATCAGCAAATCGCATAAACCAAAAGAAAATTTTAAGTTCTTATGAACATAAAAAAAATAAAAAATCATGAAATAATGAAACGATAATTCAGTAACGCAAATGAAAATCAGAGAGTCAAAATTTCACTAGCTATGAAAGAGTCTCAAAACCCAAGTTTTCTCAGGACATTGAGAATTGAGATCTAAACGTTAGGAAAAAAAACAACAACAACGACAAACAAATGTCGTCCAAAAGGCTGAAATTTGCTCACCGGAAAGAGGGTCTTCCAGAAATCAAGATCGGTCTTCGGCGCCTCTGCGATCCTAGTGGCCCAGGAGAGCAGCATGATAAGAGATCCACAGGCGAGCGAGAGCGTCGAGGTCAGCCAAGGGAACGGGAACGCGTTCAGCACCTTCTTATTGTAGATATTAAACACCACGTTAAGCGCCCACCAGGTGGCGAAGTAAATCGAGATCTTCACCTTCTGGGCGGCGGACGATCGCGGCTCCTCCTCTGGCACCGGCACGCTCTCAGACCTCTCAGCCCCGTAAGTGTTGCACCTGAACCGAAACCCATCATCGCGTGATCCCAAAACCTTCGGCGAAGAAGAGACACACAGAGGCTTCAACGACAAGCGCAATGAGGAGCACAAGAGGAAGGGACGCGTTGGAGCAGGAAGCGGTGGTAAAGAGATCTTCCTCCGAAGAGATAACAATCCAGTCCGTGTCGTATCATTGACCACAAACGCCGTCGTCGAAGGCGGCTTCACGGCGGAGATCATGTCGGCGTAAAATTAATCAGAGTTACCCGGTAACGATCCTTAATAAGTAGAATCTCGAAGGAGATTCGATCTATAAATCCAGGAAGGGCTATCGGAACGAGGAAAGTTCAGAAAAGACTTGACACAATGAGTTGTGGGGGAAAAAGAACTAATTTTTAATTGGGGAAGAACAGGGATTTTATGTGAAAACCCTAGAATCGGGATCTGCCGGAGCCCAAATTTGTGAGGGGGGACAGGAATTCGGAAGAGGAGGGAGAGGATTTGAAGATTTTTTTTCCGGGGGAAGATTTTTTTTTGCAAGGAGAAATAAAATCTCTGTAATTTCAGTATATTCCTGGAATAGCTACGGTTTGATTCAAAGATGAATTATATTTTACTTGTTTAACGCCGATTTTGGACGCTAACTTTGGTGTAAAAAGTTTGCTACTTGATTGTTTTAAAATTATGCCACGTGTATAAAAATTAATTTTATTGATTTAATTAATTATGATGTAAATAAACCACCCAGCCTTTTGGAATAAGGGGGCATGCATTTGAAAACTATTCTGTCGTATTTTAAACCTAACACTTTTTTTTTTCCTATTTTATTATATAATTGATGTATCACCAAAAACCTTTCCCATTAAGCATGAATCCTCATATTGGAAATAAAAAAATTATTTAAGAAATGGTTTATTCGGGCTCTGATTTCAATAACTTTTTGTTTAGATTAAAGGCATCGTTGAGATGATCTCAATGATGCTAAAATTAATTCAATCTGAGCCCCCATGAGCTTAGAACAGGCACTTGAAATATGATTGAAAGTTTTAGAGTATTTAAGGAATTATCAAATGATTCCTAAGTTGGATATGTTTATTGTCAAATTCTCCATCTCGATTGGAGAAATTTAAAGTGCTCAAAATCACTCAACTCTGAGATCAATATGACACTTAAAAAGCAAATAGAAAATAAAGAGTTTTGGAGTTGGCTAGATTTGCTAAAAAACATTTCCAAAGCTCTAGGAATATGACATCATTCTAAACATTACAGAGGTAGCTAAGAGCCAAGTCTTCAATTTTGAAAAATGTTAGAAGCGGACACCCACCAAGGATTATCGCTAGCCAGCATTAATGGTTCTTGTAACACACTGTTTTAAAAACACTATCGTCGTATTGCCTAGATAGAGATGAGTGAAGTCATGTATATTGAAAAATATAGTGAATTATTTAAACATTGGCCAGACCCATCATTTTTTTCCTTTCCAAATTTTCTACATAAAAATTTTTATGTATTTTCTTTTAACACTTCTTTTATCTGTTATGTGGATTTTCGTACGTACTTAGACATTAAATTATTATTCTATTTTCTAACACCCAATAATAATGCTTAAATTTTTCTATCTCTATAATTAATTCTTTTTATTTATACATTTTAAATTCATTTTCTTACATGAGATACATAATATAAGAGTTACTTTTTTAAAAATGTCAATCATAAACATCAGTATTTCTCACATTTCTTTCATTTAGATGGATCTATAATATTAATTTCTCGTGCACCACAAAATGAGAGACTTGAGGTTGATATAGTTAGAGAAGTTATAAATGTTAGCATTGATAAGAGAAATATTGTCGTTTAGGATACCTCTTATGTTGAAGGAGGCGGGATAAAGAATCTCTTGATCGCATATGGTAGGAGATAGAAAAAGGGTGTTATGGATGATGCAAACATTGCTGAGGAGAGCATCAGGGATCGAAAGAAAGTGTGGGTGACCCAATTAATGACAGAGTGGGTGAGATGTCGACGTGGAGAGCAACACACTCAAAGAAGAAGGCAGATGTATTGAAGCATGACACCTTTAATTTACTAGAGTTTTGCATCTTACTCACCCCCATCTCACTGGAGTTCTTGTTATCTCTAACATGAGGTGACATGTCAATTGGTATTTTTGTTGCGCTCATAATATTTGAGTAACATATGAGTAATTAGCTAATTTTATATGTTAGACATATAAATAAAAAAAAATGCAATGCATGCAAAGCTATCATTAGCATAATTATGCTTTTTTCCTCATTTTAGATAAAAATATAAGTGTGGAACGCACTTTTGAGATGAAAGTTTAAAAAGTGTCTTATTGACAAGGCATCGTTATATCAATGACAATTTAATTTAAGAAAATTTGGGTACATAACACGAAGTTCTTATATATTTACCTATCTCACGTCTAAACTTTGATATGTACAATTGAGATGAATGTGTGTAAATGTGCAGATTTGAGTGTCAGTTATGTAAATACAAAACAATCGTGTCCTATGTATGTAAATTCCCCTTTAATTTAACCATAATTTTCATAGTTATATGAATAGTAAACATCAAATGAAATCTCTAGATGTTCTTTGTTCAAAATGAATTTGTTTTGAATAATTTAATAAATAAAATTATTAAAAATTTGGAATGTTTAAAATTTAAATGTTAGGTAAAGCATGTGATAGATATGTGTGTAGTAGGTTAGATAGGTAAAAGTATGAAGGATTGAGATTACTTTAATTGGTGTTAATATATTGTGCTGATTACTTCTAAATATATACGAATTCCTTATGGGATATGTATCAAGTGAAGCAAAACTATATAAGAGAGAAGATAGGAAGGCTAAAAGAAGTATAGCTTTTAAATAGAAGATGACCCATCAAGCGTCTATAGCATGAAGGATACATGAGTTAGTCACAACTAGTGCTATTAAGTTGCTTGCCTGAATCCACAGGAGAAAGTAGGCTTGCAGGCGAGGATCCGATGTCTTAATGGTGATAACTTAAACTCAACATAGATAAACTGTGTCTGTAATAACTAATGCTCTTGAGATTAACTTGAAATGATTACCAGATGATTCCCAGCGCATCTTAATGGTGAAAATGCCTTTTCAAATATTATTTTTTAATTTTTTTTTATATTGTTAATTTTTCTCTATTTTCTATAAATAAATTGAGTTATGATTATTTTTTATATATTAATACTTCTATATTTTTGTCAGTGATTCAATCTGAGAGCCTCTGGACGCCGCTGTGACTGGAAGTCAACTACACGGCACAAAGATTAATCTTTAATATCACATCAAAAATATTATCACTATCATATTTTTTAATATCATATCAAAAATATTATGATCATTATCTTTTTGAATAAAATTGAATAAAATGTGTGCCCTTCCATGCATGAATTTATGACACAAATATAAATATTAAACTTAGTTGTTAGATATATAAATGCACAAGCTTGAGTCAGAATCCTATGATTTTTCGTTTTTTCAGCAACCTATCCACTGTTATTTGATCTTAGCATCACCTTTTCAATGAAAAATAAAACAATAGATTGCAAAAAAACTCACATTTTCTGCCTCTAATCGTTACATCTGTTACAGTTAGATTGTTCCTTTATTTATTTTCCTTGAACGCAATCCAAAACACCAAAGTCATTCATCTTAGCAAGCCAAGGTTAACTCAACATGCCAATTTCACCAACAATAAGTTTCCTTTTTTACTGCTTGTCCAATTAACTCACTACTTAATTTTCTATAATTACCAATATAAAATTACAATCGAAGACTGATAAGCTAACAGATTTGCATGTATGCTTGAACATATATAAGAATTCATACTACTGCAAAGGTATTACCCTCATGAGAGTGGATTCCACCAAAACAAATCTACCAAATCTACCACTAATACAGCTATAATTAGCTGCTAAGATGCAAAAAAAAAGAAGAGGCATTTACAAACAAACCACCCAAATATCCAATGTAATTACACATCTAACACACCTAAACTTTGCTTTTTACACTAATTATACCACTCAAATCTTTCATATCACATCAAAAGTATGATTATTTCTCTTTTTAAAAATGTAAAATGCACCTTTTTCATGCATAGACAGAGTGGCATGTATATAAAAATAGAAGTTTAGGCGTTGTTAGATATGTAAATACATAGGAGTTGGAATGAAATGTATGTAAATTTATAAAAGAAAAAAATAATGATTTTACCAAATGAAATCCCTCACAAAATACTTCAACATGGGATGATAATGCACAAATTTGATGAAGTTTATATATGTTGGTGATCAATCTAGTAGAGAGAGAGAGAGAGAGAGGGAATCCTAGGGAGAGAAAGAGAGCTACTAGTAGAAGCTAAAACAAGTTTTTTTTCTTCTTGTCTGCAGAAGTACAAAGAGAGAGGGAGGGGAATAACAAATAGAAAGGGGGAGTCAATACCCGAACCAACACCCTTGCATGGTGGAGTGCTCTACATTTAAGCTCTATTTTAAGAACTACAGAAACACGCCACGTGGCAAGGATTGTCTGAGGTGCGTTCTTGACTACTTCCGACGTCCAGTAATTGATCCCTTTGCTCCCTCTGAAGCTTAGTCCTCTTCAATGCCTGCAGAAGAAAGAATCATCAGAGATGAACAATGGAGAAGTTTGCAATATTCTACAGAGAGATAGAGAGGTGAGGTTAACTTTATGCAATTGGTTTATATTTCAAATAAAAATTTAAGATAAACTCTATGAAATTATGAAAGAAAAATCGATGATGCTGTAAAGATTTAGGTGTTACAAGTTTTTTAAACTCTTTTGTAGCAAGTTGAGTGGCATGATTAAAAAAAATGTGACATTAAACTGGAGGTGCGATTAAGCTGGAAGTGACAGACATGTACATGAGAGGATTAGAGAGTTCAAATGTACACCAAAATTATAATGATTTGGAATTGTGCGAAAAGATGTTCACAAAATAAGAATTTAACATCTCATGCAATACTCAGCTAAAGTGAATGAAAAATGAAGATTCATGAATTTGTTCCTAAATAATAGGGATGAAGTCATGGAAATCAAGCAAATAAAAGTATTAATTTGGACAATTAGAAAAACTGTATTTGTTTCAAGTGACTAAGAGAAAATGAAAAGGAAATAAAAATGAAAACGATGATGTAATTAAATGGAAATGAATCACTTTCACCATTTGAAAAATATTTTTTCTTATTTGTGTGAGTTTTTTTTTTTTTTTCTTGTGATGGTAAGACATGTAAATCAAAGTAATGACTTGGTTTTATTTCTTTTTTTTTTTTCTAGCAATGCCGCCTGAAGATTAATCTAATCAAGCGCATGTATTTATTAGCTTATTTTTTATAGCTCAAAACACCCAAATATTGGGTGTGAAACATCATAAAGTAACTATGAGGCCATAATAACTCCATCCTTGGTAAACTTATGATTAAGATATTGTAGTTCAGCCAAGCAAACCACTGAAACCAAGAAAGTATGGATTTATGTTCAAACATACCTAAATCAATCACTCAGCAAAGCCATGTATAGGTCAATTTCCCAAATTTAGCCGACATATAATCAAAATAAGCGTGCCAATGATACAAATCTGGTAATTCCATAATCACTCAATGTTGAGTTTATTAAGAAACCGAGATGTTTATTTAAAAATATTAAAAAACTAGCTCTTTTATGCCTGAAACAAAAATACATAAATACTATTGAAATAACAAGAAAGAAAACATATTAGCGAAGGGCATTAAAATGCTAAGAAATTAAACTTAAGGCCATTTACATGCATGCATACTACATAATTCTTATGTGCTTACAAAAAAAAAATAACAGTAAATTTTGATTTTTTAGTTTAATAACACTCAAAATTTTCATATCAAATAAAAAATGCCATGGACTTAAAAAAATTTGTGCCCTGTTATCTCTCAAATGAGTGATTAGAGAGAATTTTATTGAGTTAAGGGTTAATTTTTCTAAATGCAAATTAAATTAGAGTTAAAAAATTACCTACAGATTTCACCCTCTTATTACAAGGATTTATGATTTTGGGTTTAAAGTTTCTCAAAAGTGCAAGACCCCATATTTATGTTCAGCTCCCAATAAAAGAGATCACTTTAATTTAATGGTACTTTATAGATGCTAAGTAATTAGAATTAGCATATAATACTAACGAGCTTTTGTTTTAAGTAATAAAATTTGATCGCTGAGAATATAAACTGGATGGTAGGGGAATGATGACGAATCTGATCAAGATCTCGTAGTTTTCGTCTTCTTGAATTGTCATAATCTATAGTCTATATAGTTAGAGGAGCCAGTCTACAAACCTTACAAGAAGATCATTATTAACAACCATAGATCGTGTTGTCAAGGGGACCTTATGGACTTACGGTGATAGATACCTAAGGGGACTAACCTGAGTTAATGTTAGCTAACAGAGGAGTTTGTGCTCAAGATATGAAATTAATGCTGAGGTCAAATAAACAACATCATTACTAACATTTAAAAAGTGAGATACAAATATTCATATATAGGCAAGTCCCATAAATAAAAAAAAATTAAAATTTAAATATTAGATTTCTATACTCATTGGAATTGTGTGGTATATAAATCTTCCCTAAACTAGCCATTGATTTCTACCAAACCCCCAAAACTTTTAAACAGTAAAGCAGCGGTGGACCTTAGAAAGTAAAACATTCAGAAACAAACACCAAAAACTGAAAATTAACCGCTCACCATTGATTTCTAGGAGCCCTTAGGCTCATTGGGGACTCTCCCCGTTACTGCAGCCTTGATCCTTTCCACAGTGCAAGCAATTAGGCTGTTAACCGTCGCAACAGAACCAAGTGACAGCTTTGCTGTTGGTATTGAATCAACCAATATCTGGAATGCAACTGTAAGCAGAGAACCACCACCAGATCCAACCTCACCGATTCCACTTCCACCACCATGAACCCCATTTGAGCCATCAGGAAGGATGGCGAAACCTGAAGGCAAGAGAGCCACATAGTCGGGATCTCCGCCATTGAGAACCACATTCATGGCAACCACATCCACCGGAGCATATATCACATAAGAGCCTGTTGGATCAGTGCAGCTCTCTTGGAGTATCAGCATGTTGCTTTGGTTTGAATTTGTGCTCTAAAATCAGGAAAGTTTGAATGATCAGCTAAAGGTGTTAGCTTTCATGTTTGTTTTGGAAGTTTAAAATGACTCACATTGACACGGAGAAGAGAAACACAGTTGCCATGATCTCGACCATTGGCGATATGAGCCATTTCCTGAACTACTCCGCCGTTCGAGAGGATATCCCACTGTCGTCATTGAAATCATGAAGTTATGAAATCGCCATTGAGATGGTATTAGGTAGTATTAGGTGGTATTTTGATGATAATTTGTCTTAATACCATCTAATACTATCAAATCTGTACCTATTTTCATCAATCTCATCCGGGCTTTACATATTTTATCATACCTCGCTACGAGAACTCTCATCTCGGAGGAAATCAAAAACCCTTTTTGGAGACACAGGAAGCCAGAATGAAGTTGCAGCATTCAGAACAATACCAGGGGGCCTGCCCGGATCGTCTACACTTTTTCTGGTCATCACCCTCACATCTTCAGCGCCGCTTCCAGATAACGTCGTCCATTGATGAGTGGTTGAAGCACTCACCCCTCCACAAAAGCTAAGCACCATTCTCTCTGCCAGCTTCAGCATGCTCTTTCTCCCCTCCGATGTTGTTATCACTGTCAAATCAAATCAACAGACAAAAGTAAATTTCAATCTATAGCTAAAGATCTAAGTTTTATAAACTTTTTTATGCAAAAATACTGTTACTTCCTCACCTCCAATTTCTCCCGATGGAATGCTACTAGCCATGACACTTGCAAGGCGTTCGCACTGTCGATCCAAAGTAGAAACCCACCTTTTGGCCCCAAATGCAATGCCTGAGTTCACCAATGGCTTGTAGATACTATGAACAGACCTATCATCAACTTCAAAATGTTCTACCCAAATCACCTAAACAAAAATCACAAAAAAAAAAAGGAAAAAATTTACTTTTTTATGATTATAAATGATCAAACTTGTCTTAATTTGAAGAACTGAAGCGCTATAATCTCACCTTAGAGTAGCCATTTGGCATTTCTTGTATCAAACATCCTGAAGGCCTTCTTCGGCATCTCATCATAAGACTGCTCGGGCGAAGACTGTCCAAGGAGACGTCGACCACCGCCCAAGTTCCGTCAGGATGTTGTTTGCAGTATCTAACGAAGTAGCTTTCGCGAGTTGGAACGAGAGGAGATGGAACTTGGAATTCAGCTGTCATCTGAAGATTGACCCATATGAATTTCAGCTAATCGGTTATCATGCTTTTGTTGATGTTATGCACTGCAATCTAGATATGTTGTCTTACAAATATTAAAAAAGGAATTCTGAAGATTTTGTATTTTATGATGAAGTGAATGAGAACTAAAAAATCAGTGATTTTATCTGAGCCAAAAAAAAAACATGTAATTATATTGGATGGCAAAGAAGGAAAGTTGCTTAGCATGATCAGCAAATGTAGCAAAGTCAAATTTTTAATATCGAATCATTTTTATTATTTTATTTTGAAAGATTTACATATATATATATATACAACTCAATTCCTATGTATTTTTATGTCTAACACCTAATTAAATTGAAGTTTTATATACATACAAACTTGCCAATGTATGAAAAAGTTTTATTTCGCTTTTTTAAAATTAAAAAGATGGTATTTTGAGATGATATTAATAATTTAGGGGGTATGACTACATGTAAAAAATAGAATTTAGGGGTTATATATGCAAATTCATAGAGATTGAGTGGTATGTATGTAAATAATTTTGTTTTATAAAGCTGTTAAAAAATAATTTTGTATTGAAATAGCTTGAAAATTAGTTTTTTTACTTTGTTTTTTCTTATTTTTTAACTTTTTATCAGATTGAAAACTAAACCAAATTACAAGACAAAATCTACAAAAAGAAAAAATAAACCAAAACAGATTAAAGTGGCTGCACAGTGTAATTGAGTGGAAAAGAAATGGATCATCAACAAACAATGGCTAGATTTGTGCAGAAGGGTGGAGGTCCAATTCCCCCTCCTCTGCTGCATCCGGGCCATTGTCCAGATATCCGATGTAAATTTTTTTTTCTAGAGATTCAATTCTTATATATTTACATATCTACTACCCAAACAAACTTATGTATACCAAATTTTAGGTGTCATATATGTAAATACATAAGAATTAGATGGCATATATATAAATGCCCCAGCCCCAACCAAAAAAAAAACATAAATAATAAAAATTAATAATAATAAAAGAAGGTCAAACCATACCACTTGCAGTGCACCATTGTAGTTTCCAGCCACACCAGTTGATAGTACCTCAAGAGTCATACCCCTTGATACAATGCCGGAGAACATTGTCGACCATTGATTCTACAATCAATAAAGAAACATTTTATCTCGCCAAAAAAAAAAAAAATTGAAAGCATAACATTAAACAATCACTGAAATTTTCTCTAAATAACATGTCGGGACAAAAAAAAAATGTTACATTAATGATCCCCTATACAAAATACTTACTCTTCATGCCTTTCACTAATAAATTGGCGATCCAAATACAATGGATAACATAAGGATTTGATATGATATGAAAGATTTAAGCAACACAAAGTAAAAAAGCAAACATTTAACTATTAGATATGCAAATACATAAGAATTTGGAGATATGAATGTAAATGCACCAAAAAAAAAACATCATAAACAAATTGAAAGAATAACACCATGCATACCGCATCCATGAGAATCTCAACCAAATTAACATGACTCATGATCACCACGGCCGTCTCCCTCGACGCCTCCGACTTCAATCCGAACGGCTTCGGCCCAATCCCTCTCGGAAAATTCTGCACATACTCCTCTTCATTCAGAATCTCATTACCTCCATCCAAACCAGGACTGCTAGTCCACAGCGGTTCCCCCAGCTGAGCCATCCTGATCAGCTCTTCCATGGCTGCAACCGCCAGTTCGATAACCATTGGCTTTTCGGCTTGTCGACCTCCGGTTGGCCGGCGACGGACCTCAGTAGCTCGGCGGGGGAAAACATGTCGCCGCCCATTGTGGGAGAGTGAAGGCCGAATCCGCCGACGCCGAGGTCCAGTGATGAGCGGGATGGGAGAGTGGGGGAGAGGAGAGGGTATGAGTTCATTGGCTTGCCTACGTATTTTGCAGCAATGCCGGAGATCCTGTCTATCTGGAAATTAAATTACTCTAGGATTAGAAAGAGTAGAACTGTATGTAAGCCTGAAGTTATGATTTGATCCACATGAGGAAGAACTTAATTGTAGATTAAAAGTTATATGGTAAGTTAGGGTTAAGTACCAAAATAAATTTAATTATATATATGTGGTTATTTTAGTCTGTATAAGTGTTCAAATAGTACTTAATTTTTTTTAAATATAAGTTCTGATTGTCTTCATGTGAACTATTTTAACTTAAATTTAGATAAAAAATATTATTTTTATATTTTTATAAACTTTCAGATCAAAATAATCCAATATAAATTATGGGGACAATTTTGACACTTAAATAAAAACTTGGCATTTATATATATATATATATTTATTTATTTATTTATAAAAGGAAATCGTTAATTGGCATAGGCCCAAATATCATCGATTCCCTATACGCTATTTGGCCTCATGATGAGAGCCCGCGTCATGCGCCTAAAATTTCAAAGCTCTCGCGTCACGGCGGGATCAAATCCTTGACTTTAGTAGACTTACAGTGACCCCGCCACCAACAGACCAAGGCTTGAGTGTGTGTTTTGACAGTATGATTGGATGATGATATTTTAAATATAAATATTTTAACATTAGTTTTGCATATAAAAGATTGCAAATCATATAAATATAGCTGATTATATAAACCCTACTTTAAAACTAAATTAAACGCCATATAACTTTTTCTATACCAAAATGTCATCAGATTTATAAAAAGACCAATAATTAAAGTAAACTCTATTTAGGAATTAAGATTATCTAAAAGCTAATACAATATGCATTACAAGTTAATTAACCATGCCCAATAACGCTACTCTAAGAGCCAATTAAAATAGTTAATTACCTCTTCTCTCAGCCTGGCGTTCTCAATCCTGAGGTGGTGCTCGTCAAAAGACATCTCCCCAAGTGTAGCTGGGCCGCCGCAGTTAGGGCATGAGGCATTGCTCAGTGCTTCCTTATACCGCAGGTTTTCATTCCGCAGCTTATCGTTCTCTGCCCTAAGCTGTGAATTCTCTTGTCTGTCATGCTGTGTCTGTTTGCAGAAGGAGAAGACGAAAGATTAAAACTTTGAACTCTAGATACTTAAAAATGTAAGTTTTGAAGTTACTGATGAATTAGACTTTCTTTGTGATTAATAGCTAGTAAATATGTGAATGGGAACAAATAAAGGCAAAGTAAGGGAAGAACCTGTGAAGATCCGGCTCAATTCCTGCTTTAGAACGGCTTGTCTACAAGCTGATTCGATTCATTTGGTTCGAATGAAATTTTAGTTATTTATTAGACTCATATAAGCTTTTTTTAAAAAAAACTCAATTTTTCCTACTATTTAAATTTTTTTTTTTTGGTGATGTTTATGGCTGAAGCAGCTGTGCATATCCTCATCTCAAACCATATCCTTATCATGAAACAAAATTATAAACATGCATTGATAATATATAGATACATATGGATATAGATATGTACATTCGTAAAATTATATTCCTTTGGATCTCTTACTATATCTAATTGATTCATGGATCAAATCTGATTTGAAATTTGCTAGTTTTGGTTTGAAATAAAAGTCTAAGAAAGAGAAAGAAGAGAAAGGTGACTTAAAAGATTCACTTTTACTTCATTATTTTTCTTATTTATACAAAACTCAAATACATCACACCAATTTATAGTAATGACACTCCGGTTATAATTGTGCCAATGCATTTCAATTCTATGACTACTATTGAGTCTAAAGAATATATAATCTTTTACATAAGTCATTAATGACATTATGGAATTTTATAAATTGCTCATTTAAAACATGTTTTTAGAATATTCTAAAAATTTTCCTTACAAATTTTTTTTAGAATTTTTCAAAGATCAATCTAGATTATGAGCTCAATTAAAGCTCAAATTTATATGGCCAAAAATCAACTTTAATTTTCAATAATTTTATGGTTAAACGATACAAAAACTGATCCATTTTTTAATGAATCATTAATTGAAATTCAAAGAGAAAGATATTACGTTTGTCATCTCAACGTATTGATGATGACGACATAGATTTAGCCATATTGTCATCCACACATATAGCGTCCGAACATAATACTTCTCTAAATTCAAAGCCCTAATTAGACGAGTCCTTGAAAGTAACACATCACTCTATGACTAAAACGCCAAACGGCCTGCACTATAAAACAAAATAATTCAAAATAATTTGAATTATAAGAACTAATAGTTAAATTAGAGGTGACTCCCACTTAAAACCCTAATTTAATTATTTTGCACGGTAGAGAATCATGAGCTATGCCCTATCACAACTTTCTCATGTTCTAGGGTTTAATATACCTTCATTTGCGTGCGCTTGTTCTGAAACCAAAACTTCACTTGTAGTGGCTCCAATCCCAGCTCCTTACTGAGCGCCTTTCTCTGCTTGTCGTCCGGATGCGGGCATTCCTTAAAAAAACTAAGGAAATCACAACAATAAGTTATTTCATTAACTCCACCGCTTGCATAGAAACCTAGCAAAGTTGTGCACAGAGATCTCACGCTTCCATTTCCTGAATTTGGTGCTGAGTGTGCCTGTGGTATCTCTTCTTCCTCGGTCGCTGATTGGGATCGTGTTCATCGCCGGAACCGCCCTCGATGTTATCGCTGCCGGACTTGCTCTCGAAGTCGTCTTCTCGAGCCCTCATCATTTCACTCTCCGCCGTCGTCGTCGCTTGTGCCGTCAGTTCGGCGAGTTGGTGCTGAAGAGGGAGTTGTTGGCCTTCCAAGATATTGATCTGCAGCGTACAAGGAAGAAGTGCAAGATCTGCTTATGAATTAGAGAAAGTAAATTCACTGGGAGTAATATCGTGTTTAATTCTTCAAAAGCATAAGTTAACATTGCCCTAGCACATTTATTAAAGTTGCATGGTCCATAGTATTAAATATAAATATATAGTTTTATAATGATGTTTGATAATGGGGGAAAAAGATCTGGCTTAGATCTATAAGTATGATCTTTCAAACCTAATAAATTTCACTGCAATGAGAAAGAAGAGAAGTAATGGGTTAGATCTGCACATACAAAGATCAATGAGAACAACTCTTCTCTCTCTCTTCTCTCTCTCCCTATATTGTGAATATATATAAAGCAAAAGCACCCAGCAAAGTCAACTACAAGGTTAAAAAGCATTCGCCAACCATTCCTACTGCAGAAACCCTAACACTTTGCAACCAATACTTTCTATACAAGCATAGGAATCATGATCAGCCAACAAATTATTTAAAATAAGGAAATAAATATATGAATTGACTTTGCTTGACTCTACTGACCTGAGCTAAGGTCAACGCTGAAGAGTTCCTGCCGATCATCGAAGGTACCTGTCTTGCCGGAATCATGACGCCGGCAAGCATATTTTGCTCCAACAAACCCTAATTTATTCTCCCACTCATGGGATTCCGTTCACTGCAACCTCTCTTTGGTTTCTCCATTTCTTCAGAGCTCAGTTAGAGAGAAGAAAGTTAAAAGAGCAATATATCACCAGAAAGCTGAGAAAAAAAAGGAGGAATGGATAGAAGAGCTAAGATCTACGTGAGTGCATGCAGAGGTGAGAGAAGATGAAGTCGATACAGAGAAAAAGAGGATGCCATGGAAGCTGAAAAGGGTTGCAGGGAAAGGGAAGAGGAAAGGGTGAGGAACAAGGAAGGGGGGAACGGGTGAAGAGGATGTGGGAGGAGTGCAGTTATTGCAGAGCGTATTGAGAGGGTGCAATTGCATTTATTGTGAAGATGGTGTTATTGCTCAAGAGAGAGAAGGATTGATGAAGGGGATGAGAGAGAAAAGAAAGTGATGTAAAGAGGAGACTCTATTAGTTTGAAGTATTTGGGTAAAGGGCATTTTGTGAAAGGGATGAGAGCTAACAAATTCCAATGCCAATAGTGAAATGGAATCATGAATGATGCATTGTAGAGATCTGTGATTACCATTATTCTTGTATTATTTTTTTTATTATCTTCTTCATTTATTCTTTTAATTTTTATTATTGAGATGAAAGTATACTTTTTTTTTGTTAATACAAGACAAGTTTTGTTTTTTTTATTAATAATTTAATGTAATTAAGAATAAGTGTCAATGCTTATCATAGCTCTTGCTATATAAAAATATAAAAAGAAAATTCTTAAAGAATATAAAGGTAACCTTAATATTTATCGCAATGCTTATTTTGGAGTGTAATAGTCAAATATTGCATATTTATTAATACTTCGTCAATAAATTTTCGTCATCCAGCATGGATTTTGAGGAGAGATGCAAAACTCATGGCAACTTTCTGAGCAAGGAATGTTCGAACTCGAATTAAAATAAGTTCCATTGCCCCGATTTCAGCAAACTTACAATCAAACCGACTGGTTCGATGAGATGAACATAACCACACCAAATTAAATTGGACCAATCTGAGTCAAATTGAGATCAAATAAAGCTGATAAATCATTTTTTAAAGCTTTTAGTGCATAATTAGAAGGCCAGATGGATTTCAATTTTGATAAACATGTAATCAAATAAGTGCAACACGACAAAATGAATCCAACGAGAGCCCAAGATCATTCAATTCTGACATCATGAAAGCATTCAAACAGCCACATGTATCATTTGATCAAGGAAACATCCTTGGGCTATCAAAATAAAGTGGTCTGAATTTATTCCTTATTTATCGAAAGGTCTCTCTCTGATTCTATAAATAGAGCTCTACCCCCTCATGAAAAGGGTCCTAGGGACTTGACCTTGAACTAGAGGAAGAGCTGGACTTTGAGCAAAATTGAGAAGGAGATGTATTTCAGTGCTTGGTCGAACTAAAGACTAATCGAACGGTGCTCGCTCCTGCATCACCACCGTTGACTATCATCAGCTAGGATGCTCGTTACAATGAAATCCATTAAGGAATCAAGATGTGTGCTATGGGATCTTAGCGTACATTGTGAAACAACGATATACCTCGAATGCAGTATGTTGAAGTTCCAACAATTGTTCCTAACTATAGTCTCTCTTGACCATTGTGCAACAAATGTTATACCACGGCGATCTGTGTAACCATTTTCTACATGTGAGATAAGAGTCTATACGTGTAATCATCAACTCATAGTGGATCATTTCAACAAGCAAGACTCTAAATATTTTTTTCTTTTTCATGTTTTCCACGTAAAAACTTTTGGTCTCTCTACCTGTAACTTTTATTTTCTTAGTGTGTGTTGGATTCTCATGCAATACTAAGATGATAATTTATTACACTATTGTAACACATCTTCTAGCAAGTGTCATTCATAAACATAATTTTTAAACTAATAGTCAAACAAAACATCGAAAAATAGTAGACTATTATGTTTAAATTGTGACTTTTTAGAAACTTACAAATTTAATAATAAAATTTATAATAAAAATACAACAAAAAAAACTTATAAATATATAAAAATTAAATTGATAAATTAAATATATAAATTAACTTATAAATACTGGTATTAAATTGCATAATATATATGTTTTATATAAAGTATGTATGCGTGCATTGACATATTAATATAATTTATTACTCTCATGTATATTAGATAACACACATATAATCCTATGTATTTTTTCAGGAGACATTATATTTTTAATTACTATTATAATCCTTAATTTGTTAATTGCTATTAAAATCCTCAATTGGATATATGAGGGATTATCACATATAAAAGGTATTTAAACTTGAGAATGTAATTAAGTCATGAGAAATAATCAAGTTTTTTTTTAAACACTAGGACTTGATATAAACTGTATTCAATGATTTTGAATTCAAAGTTTATAAATGTCATCATTTTTTTTTTTTGTAATTTCTTTGTGACAGTACATGTGCTTATAAAATAGCTTTTATGTCGAAGCTTATATTCCAAACTATGTATAATATCAATATATCTAGTAATTTGTATGCCTTCAATGCCTTGCGAACAACTCACTTTTTGATGTTCTTACTCACTATGGTGTTCATTTGTCAGTTTTCTTCTCATGTGTTGAGTGCCCATGTGATGTTAATAAGGGGAAATAATTAGATCAAGACCTAGGTAGAAGACAATAATCTATTTAGGACATGTAAGGGCAATGCCAACAAAAAAGAAGTCTAGATTCAAGACTGACATAGGTTGACTATGCTTATTTTTTTAGCGACAGTTGTTTAGCGTAGATTGGACCTCAAGCATGTTCAGTCATGTTAGATGTTAACATGAGGGCAGTGAGAATTTGTGAATATAAATTCATTTATGCCTTCCAAAATTTTGTAAGAATGTATTGAACTTTAAATTTTGGCAACTTCCTTCTTTAACTTGGTAGAGGCAGAACCATTTCAAATGGTAGGAGCAAAATGATAAGAGCAAGAGAGGAACGAGGTCTTAACATGGCAACAAACTATTTAAGGTAGTTGGAATAATTAAAACTTTTAAATGATAATTAGGTTTATTATCAACTAAGAGAGAGAACCAAGACAATATTGTAATATAGATTAAACTGTATTTCCCATTTTGTTATTGTGATATGATGAAGTTTTATAGGCTGTGCCATATAGTTAAGATAGGCAACTTATATTGAGGTGACTTAGGTAAGGCTTTCTCCTTATTAATTTATCAATCTGTGACTATCTAATTATTTGAGATGAAGATGCATCCCCATGAGTTAGAGACTCCCCTATATCTAACAAGATAATGATTAGTCGCATTTAAAAAATGAAAATATTTTAAATATTTTGCATGTCATATCTTATGGATGATCTCATCTTCACTATTCTACACTTTGCAAACTCTCTTCTTAAGGTTATCCTTCATAATATATTATCATTTCCATTTAGCCAAGAACTTCTCTATGTCTGAGTGCATCCCTTAAATTTGTTAATTATGAGAATGATTACTAAAGATAAGTCAATTGACTTATGATTTGTAAGTTTTTATCTTATGTAGCATTAACATACAGGAAAACGAGTAAATAACGTCAACTATTGAGTCAAACATAATATGATGCAAATATTTTACGTCTAACTTGCTTCAACTATTATTAAGGACATGTTTAGGGTCAGTGTATTCTGACACAAACAGTTAGCATCGGGCTTAACATCAAATTCTTTCGCCATTATGCCTGTCACTTAACATCGACTTCTTTCCAGCGTTTGAGTTTGTGTCGATCTTCTCCACCGTTATAAGCCCTACTTAATAGCGACATACTTTGCCCACACAAATCCGACATCTAGCCATTAAAATACAAATTTGCGCCTGCAAGCCTCATTTGTGCATGTTCGACGAACACTAGTTACCTTTGTGGAATCAACGATCCCGCGCTTCTCCTCTCCAATGAAGACCATCTACCAAGCGTCCGACCACCATCCAATCCTCTCTAGTGATTGTCTGGCCACCTGCCGAATTGTCTCAAATTTTTTTGCAGCTCTTATTTTTTCTTAGCTGAATGAATGCATTTTACTTTAGGTTTATGTATTAAAGGTTTAGCTATTCCTTAGGGCATGTTTGTCTACATGTAGGATTTAGGGCTTAGGGAAAGGGGCATTTCATGCATACCACCCAATTCAAAAGTATTTACATATAACACCTAAATGCTACTGTTTGCATAAGAATTGTGTTGTTAGTTTGTAAATTTAAAGTTTAGGGGTTATATTTGTGATACATAAGAAGTTTGTATTTTTTATGCAAATATTTAAGTTTAGGTGTTGGATATTTAACACATAAGAAATGAGTGAATGAACGAAAATTTTTATCAAGTTTACATCTTGAGTATGTAATACATAAGAATTGTGTGGTTCGTATATAAATTAAATTTAAAGTTTGGGTGTTAATAATGTGATGCATATGAATTGCGTGGAATGTATGTAAAAATTGAAGTTTAGAGTGTAGAAATGTGATACATGTGAATTGTGTGGTTTAATGTAAAAATTGATTTTTGGATGTTAAATGTCATACATATGAATTGTGTGGTTTGAAGAGCCTGAAGTTTCAAAGTTTTGCAGTGAGGTTTTCTAATTCATCCTAATTTTAGAATAGTTAAACTTAATTTATCGAGCTGAGAATGCAATGAGGTTTTCCGACACTTGAAAAATTCTCCCCTAAACTGGTTCTGTAAGGATATAAGTTTGACTTGGTGATTTAAATTATGGATGACAATCACAAGCAATTCTCCATCTTATTCATTTATGGGCATCTAAGAAAATTTTATAATCATACATGTAGTTACCGAAATAAAGTGATCAACCCATTAACTCCTTACTTCCCTTTAGAATTGAACTAGCCTAGAAGTAATATTTATATTCTCCAAAGTTAATAAGTTTTACCTAGTTGTCATACTAGTGATTCTTCTAATAGTCAAAGATCCAACTATTTTTAAGAACTCAACTAGCTAAATTGAATGCAAATGAAGATTTAAATATTAAAACACTATCTTTTGAAAAGTACAATTTATTTCATAAAAAAAATCAAATTTATAATTCTTACATTGCCAAATCAAGGAAGAAAAAAGTTCTACTCACTAACTTGGAGACAACATAATAAAATTTCATTTATCAATAATATTAATAATAAGAGTTAAATTGATAAAAGTTGATAGAATTCGCCAAGAAGATTGAGCACTTGTCTTTCTTACCCCTCCAAATGTTGTATTTAATTTGAAGTCCTGACAAGCACTCTCTCTCTAATGGGCTTCATATCTCAGTGTTTTCCTTTAATCTCGTGGTACGTGGAATATTCTTTAATTTTTCGGCAAAAATTTTTCTTCCTTCACAAATCGATGCATGTGAACAGCTAAAACCAACAAATCATGCGAGTTGACACCTAAGCATTGGTCTGTGACACCTAGGTGATGGTTCTTAGTGCTTAAGCGTTGAAGGTCCATGATCCCAAAAATGATTATATGCAACAGTATAACAATGATTCTGATTATATTTTTCACTTATATTTCCTTATTTTGCAATAAAACAAAAAACTTGATCCTGAAGAAAAATAAAAATTTAACTTTTAATTTATATATATTGGGATACTACGCAAGTATATGTATCATTATCAAGTAGTATAGAACTTTTTTATTAAGACCTGAATATCGAACCCACAAGTTTTCCAAAAAGTGCATATTACATATCTTCCTTGTGGGTTCGATATTTAGGCCTTAATCAAAAAGTCTTATATTACTTGATAATAATATGTATACTTGCATAATATCCCAATATATATAAATTAAAAGTTAAATTCTTATTTTTCTTCAGGATCAAGTTTTTGGTTTTGTTGCAAAATAAGGAAATATAAGTGAAAAATATAATCAGAGTTATGTTATACTGTTACATATAACCAGTTATCGTGGATGAGCATTTCTTCAAAATATGTCTTGATTCGATGTATTTCCCCAAGAGATGCATTATTTCGCAATAATTTTCATCTATGGTCGCAATAATTTTCATCTATGGTTAATTTTCATCTATGGTGGTTGTAACCACTTATTATGTCAATAGTTGTCTCAAAAACCTCTTCAAAATTCACAAAAGACCGAATTTACTCATCTAATAACTGCCACCGGCGCTTAAGCGCGGGGTCTCTGGTGCTTAGTCGCGGCCTTCACTGTTTAACCAACGCTTAAGTGTCTGATCCGACGCTTAGTCACCAAAACATTTTTGCACATTTTTCACCTATTTGCTCTAAATTTGATCATTTTTCACTCCTTTAAGCACTTTTCACATTTTTACTTGTACCTAAAAGAAAAACACAAATTGTACCTAAAAGAAAAACATGTACCTAAAAGAAAAACACAAAAATATCTTCCATTAAAACACAATATCTCAAAAATAGATATAAAAAAGTGTCAAAAAATATTATATATTTTAGGCGTATCAAAATCTTTCAAACTTAAAATGCTATTTGTCCTCAAGTGACACTTCAATCTTTAAAAACTAAATATGTATGATATGTATATGAGTTTCTTTAGAAGTTACTAAAATTTAGATTTAGAAATATAGTAGTCCAATTTAGAAAAAATATTCAATAAATGAGACCAACTTAAAGTTTATAAATTTTTAATGTTAGAAAAGATGAAAATATGAGTGTTTTTCTTCTACAAAAACTCAAGTTATCTTTTTAAGTTTGTCAAAATATTAAAATTACCAAAAATATTTAAACTTTCTTTAATGTGAAAACGTCTTTAGTTTAAATAATTATCTTTTTAAAAATAGAAATTTTTCCAAAAAGTGCATATTGCATAGCTTCCCTGTGGGTTCGATATTTAGGTCTTAATCAGAAAGTCATATATTACTTAATAACAATACATATAATTGCGTAGAATGCCTACTATTTAAAAAAAATAATTAAAATCTTACTATGTTTGGGATCAAGTTTTTTGTGTCATTGTCGAGGATTAAAATCTTCAAGTAGTGGTGTCAACTTCATATATCCTTACATATAAAAAATATCGAGATCAAGTTTTTGGCGCCATTGCCGGTAAACGCAACAGTTGATCTTAACTTTTAGGGGAATTTTAGTTGAAGTAATTAGACTTAGCCTTGGAAAACTGTATTGTCGTAAAAACTATTTTTGTGTGAAAAGTGATTGTTTTTTGTTTAAAAAATTGTTGTGAAAAATCTGTTTGTGTGAAAACATGGTGTTTGTGAAAATGTTTTATAGTATTGAATATATTTTTTGTTTTACTTGTTTAATTGTTAATGTATTATTTGTTGTGTTAAGTATGCGAAATAAAGGATCTGTAAGACTTGTGTTTTATGATCCTGAGTTAGAAAAAAGGAAAAAGAAAATCAAAAAATAGAAAGAACTTGAAAAACTAGAAATTGAAATGGAAAACATTCAAAATAATAACTTAGAAAATCATCATAAATTATTGAAGGATTATGGAAATCCTACGACAGATAAAATTTACTCAAGTATACAAACCCCTGTCGTAGAAGCTGCCTCGTTTGAACTAAATCTAGTGATTATCCAATTGGTGCAGAACAACCAGTTTGGGGGAACTCCTTTGGAGGATCCCTATTTACACTTATCAAGTTTTCTAGAACTTTGTGCTACATTTCGTTATAATGTCATTTCAGTATATTTGTCACAATCTCTCTCGCTATTTGTTTTACATTTACACCTGTTGTATGAGGAAGGATACTTTTATAATATTAAACCCCACTTTCTAATTTTCACTAAGTATTTTAGTTTAGAAGTAGAAGTAGTATTGTAGTGATAATTGTAGGATATAATCAAAACCAAACATCTATCGACCTTACAAGCTAAAGGGTGTTATTCTAAACTAGAATTTCTCTTGAAAGTCGTCGTGATTAACTTCGATCTCCGTGGGATCGATATTCGAGGCTTAATCAGAAAGCCCTATATTACTTGATAACGATACGTATGCTTGCGTAGAATCCCTACTATTTAAAAATATAATTAAAATCTTACTTTGCTTTGGATCAAGTTTGGGATCAAGTTTTTGGTGTCATTGTCGGGGATTAAAATCTTTAAGTAGTGGTGTCAACTTCATAAATCTTTACATATAAAAAAATATCGGGATCAACCAACTACTAACCAAACTCAAATAGCATCTAATAAAAGTGCCTTTTATCTATCAATCATCTCCTCCAATCAACATATCATCTATATATACCTCCATTATTGTTTAGGTTTCAAAGCTCTCATTGGCAACTTCCTTTGATTATTTAAATGGGCCTACCAGCTTTCTACGTGGCCCGAGTCATTACTTCTTCTATTCTCATCTAAATCATTGCTCGTCACATTGCAAAATAATATTATGCCCACTATTTATCAGCTTTCTAATTAAAGCTTAATAATCTTTACTATTAGTGTAATCTTTGTAAATCATTCATCTCCCCTTATTGATGATTCTTTTATTAACACCTTCCTTATCACTGTTTCTTCCATAAAGTTTCATGAGTCTTGTTGGAACTTTCATTCAGTTATGTCTGACATACATCCTTAGCTTTTGATAATTCAACTTACTTTACAAAAAAAAAAAAATTATTTGATGTACCAACTAATTCCAATGATTTATTATGAACATCCTATCTAATTAAACATGTTTCCATGGGCAATCGACCAATTTGACCTAACACACACTGAAACTTTGATTTTTAGATTGAACAAGCATTTTAGGCATATATGGGGCCCTTAAAATCATTGTAGAATTTTCATGCTCTATTTTAGAACACTTTTAGTCAAATAGTTGCTTTACACCTATTTGCAAATTTTTTTAAGGCTAAACTTTTAGATAATTTTGGCTCCATTTGACATTATAACTTTAAAACATTAAAATTTTGATTCAAAAATACTTCAGTAGCATCACAATTCTAATCATAGGTTTACATTAACATCCAAAGAATGATAATGTCATGTAATTGTTTCAAAGTTATAATTTTGTGTCGTAAATTTTTCAATGCTCAATTTATTTTTAGATGACATATATTTTGAAGTTAAAATGAACGACAAATGATATCTATCCTATAAATATACTTGATTAAACATGAATTTTTTAAAAAAAAATATTTAAACTAGAAGACTTAAGATAAAAAGTCAAGATTAGACGATCTTTAATTTTAGCAAATTACAACCAAAATAAATTTCTTATAACTCCAATAAAAAATTTTTGATCTAATTCTAAATAAGCTTCTACAAAGCACTAGAACCATAGTTATAAAATTTATGATCATTTTCGTGCAACTTTCATCCCCCAACATCCATAATCTTACTTATATAACGTATTGTTTCGATTCAAAGCATGTGATTCATGCTTTCATTTTCAGGTTTTACATTCAGAGTTTTTTGTATCTCATTATTTTTATTTTACATCAATCTCAAACTATGACCTTACACATGTCTCCAATATCATCCAATCAATAGAGACACCAAAACAACCTAAATTCATAGAAACTCAAATGATCCTTTCAAATGCCTACTCATGACACAATGCTTCATTTCTTTCTAATGTGCATCCAAACCTAAGAACTACTCAAACTTAGACTAAAGCCAAACTTCTCCAAGTATCTCACCCACACAATCCATACCACCCAAATAACCCATATCAGCAACTAAGTTCAAAATCATAGTTTTTTCTCTTATTTAAATCACATGCACATACATTCCAGAGATATCCTCAGCAGTTTCAACAGAATCCCACTAAAACAATTCAATACTATCATCCTGTCATTCTGTAAAGCTCCATAGCACTGAAAAGACAAGAGATACAAAAGAAAGATAGAATCTTTCATGATGAATTGAGCTGTAATTGGCAGCTAGGGTTTTGCTGTTTAGCAGAGAGAGGCCACCACTCCTTCTCCACCCCACAATAAATGCCTTCTGAGGTCCAAACCCTGTTTCCCATTTCTTTCCATTGTGAAGCTCCGAACTCCCGCCATTAATGGCTCTGAGCACCAAATAGGTACTGCTTTGGGTGAGGGAAAGAACGCATCGCAATTAACTACGTTCATGCCTCTCTCGCTTAGCTGGCTGTTTTATTTACATGCATGGATGTGAATGTACAGTTCTTTTTTGAGATTTTGGAACCCAAAAATGGGACCTTTTTTTGTAACAGCGATGGGGTTGACCTTTTGTGGGAGGGTAGGGGAATGGGTTGTTTTGGGGGAGGTCGTTGGGGTTAATGCGGTTGTCCGGCTTATTTATCACTGCCTACAGTAGTTTGACTCCGTAAAAAAAAATAATAGCAAAAATTTACAAACAGAGCACATAATTTTCATGTATTTATGTTTCTCATTTAAAAAGATTTCATTTTTACCAACATAACATTTTGATGTTTTAAATTTATGATTAAAAATATTTATTTCACTTTTTAAATGCTATGAAAATCTTGGAATGGGATATATAAATACATTAGAATTTTTGCAATATATATAAATACCCCAACAAAAAAAAAATAAAGTATTTGCATATATATCATTTATGTTTTATATAATTTACATATCTAACATTTAAATTTTAATTTTTACATAGATAACACCTATTGTATTTGATCTTTTTAAAAATTAAAATATTGATGGTTTTTAGGAGAGAATATTTTGGTGATATAAACGTTGAAGGTAAAATATAGATGTTAAATATGAGAAAAACTATGTTTTTTTTAAGGTTTAGTAAAATTTATGACTTTTTTATTTATAAAATAATAATTAGTGTGTGAAATTTAATTACATGAGAATTGAGTTATAGGTTTGATCGTCATCAACAAACTTTTATCATTCGGCATGAATCTCGAGGCATGACAGAAATCTCAAAGTAACTTTTTGAGCAAGGAACATTCAAATTTCGATTAAAAAACATCCGTAACTTTGGTTTAAGCATATTTACATTCAAACTTATCGGTTCGACGAGACAGACCTAATGGTACAAAAATTGGTTGAATCTGAGTCAAATCAAGCCCAAGTCAAGATATTTAAGCACTTTAGAAAATTTCATTACATAATTTGAAGGTTAAGCTAGTTTGAAATATGAGAACCCTACAATCAAATCGAGTGTCTCAAAGAGAATAATCCAACGAGCCCGAGATTGTTTAATTCTGCATCATTAAGACACTTATATGTTCATTGAATATCATATGATCAAAGGAATCTCTCCAAGTCATTTGATGAAGTGGGATGAATTCTTTTCCTATTTATAGATAAACATCTCTCATACTCAATAAAGAGAGCCCTACCCCTGTATTGAGAGGGGACCTAGACTTTGAGCCAATGAAAGACCTAAGGTTAGAGAAGAATGAGCCGAAGTCCAATATCTTTTATGCACCGAAGATCTAGTGAAATCCTCCCGTTCGTGAAGTTGCCGACCACCATCAACTACCGCTCGCTGACCACCATCAGCCGCCTCCCACCCGTTGCAACAAAATCCCTGCAAAGTAACAATGGAATCCAATCGTACGTTGTCTAATAACGCGGCACCCGGTAGAGCAGTGTCCCCGCAGTATGCCATGCAATGAGGCACCTCGAAGATAGTGCATTGGTTACTGTAATTGTTCCCAACTGCAACCACTCTCAATCAATACACACCAAACACAATACATTAAAGAGTTGTGTAGTCATTTCCCGCTAGTGGGATAACGACTTATTTCTATAATCATCAATTAATAGCAGATTGTTTTCACAGTCTGTCTGATTTTTTTCAAACTTTTGATGCTTTTACCCATCACTAATGTTACTCGAGTGTGTATTGAATTCTAGTAAAACATTAAAATTCATTACTCTTGCACAATGCAGAGAAACACCTCCCAAATCAGCATAAATATATTATAACTTCGTATAATATATTGAAATATTTTTTTAATGATTGAAGCGAGATGCATTTTATTATATTAATATCATAAAATGTTATCTTAAATTATTAAATTACCACACGATTTTTTGTCCCACTTAACATATCAAATTTATTGGATGCTATTACTGCAGTGTAAGAAATAATTAAAAATAAGTATTTCGTCGAAATTAAATAATATTTATGTATTTAATTGGTAGCATATCTTAGTAATGGTGAACTTGAAAATAAAGAATAATTAGTTGGATATAATTAACAGATTTAAAAAATGTATATATATATATATATATATATATATATATACTGGC
>NW_018165318.1:689849-702641 GCF_001263595.1 Phalaenopsis equestris | reverse complement strand
TATATATATATATATATATTTATTTATTTATTTATGGCATCAATTTAAATTTAAATGTTGTTCGAAGGTGGGGGAGCATAACATTTTTTCATCTTAGTTTTTTATGTGAAATGCAGAACAATATTATAATTTAAATAAACAAAAAATAATTTGCATACATACAAAGCAATTCCCATGTATTTAAATAACCATATAGAACTTGTATAACACTTTCCCATGTATTTAAATAACCATATAGAACTTGTATAACACTAAGGTGTGCAAAGTCTATTCATGAAAAACTGTATTTCATTTTTAAAACGGAAATAATAATGATATTTTTTAATGTGATATTAATTGTATAGGTTAGAACCACCTACACGGATCTCAAAGCAATCAAACGGTCCAGGATAGTAGCCGGATTATCAAGACGTCGGACCCAAAGAGTGTGATCCGAATCAATATTGTGCTACCAACGGAAGCATAGGCATGACACGGAGGAATGCCTCACCTCAAAAACTTGGTAGAGGAGCTCATCTGGGCTGGAAAGCTGAAGGAGTTTGTCGTCGCTGATGCGCACACACGACGACAGGGAAAGAACCCCGCAGAGGGGCCTGCAGATGAACTCGTACGAGCAAACAAAATCTACCCAGTTGGGATCATCCCGGTTATCTTCGGCAAAGGTAGAGGGCTATCCCAACAATCCAAGATGCACCGATCATTTTTACAGATGCAGATCACCCCCCGAAGGGAAACCTATACAACGAGTCAATCGTCTTCACAAACCTCATAAATAACTACCAGTGGGTAGCATTCTTTTCGACACTAAGAGTTCTATCAATGTTTAGTTCAAAACTGTGTTCGACAAAATGGGGCTAAAAAATGACAGGTTGGTGACATCGGTCGATCCGTTGTTCGGCTTTTCGAGTGAAAGGAAAGATGCCATGGGTGTGATCGCATTGTCTGTCTCGCGCGGAGAGCGAGAAAAATAATTCACATACACAGAGAGCTTTTTGGTGGTAGAATTCCCGTCAGCTTATAATGTGACATTCGATCAATCATTGTTGAATAGCTACCAAGCGATGGCCTTAACCTACTACGTTGTTATGAAATTCCCCGGAGACAGAGAGATAATCACAGTCCGGTGGAACTTGGAGCAGTCTAGAAGTTGTTATCTTCGGGCAGTCACTAGTTTCGACCAGAAACCACTCGACATTCAAATCAAGAAGGAAAGATGCCTCAGAGTAGTGAGACCATCCTCTGGGTTCCTGCAACCAGCCAGGATGAACCTGGTAAGATTTTTCTGATCAATGAGAATTTTGTTGCAAGACAAAGGGACCAGTTGATTCGAACCCTCTACATGCATCAAAACATGTTTGTTTGGATAAACATGGAGATGATAAGGGTTCCAGTCGACTTTGTGTGCTATCGGCTCAATATCAGCCCTTTCACTTGACTGGTGCCACAAAAACTTCGATCAATGATGAGGGAATTCAACGAACAAATAACGACATAGGACAAAGAGCTGAAAGAGGTTGGCGGCATCCGGGAGGTGCATAACTCAACCTGGATCTCGAACGTAGTGATGGTTTGAAAATCAAACAACATGGAGAATGTGTGTCGACTTCACGAACCTCAAAGCCGCCTACTCGAATGACATCTATCCCCTACTAAGAATTGGCACACTAGTTGATTTGGTGGCCGGTAACTCACTGATGAGCTTCCTCGATGTCTTCTCAGATTATCACCAAATAAGGATGCACCCAGTCAAGGCCGAGAAGTATGCTTTTATTGCCATGCAAGGAGGCTCTTTTCCAATGTAATGCCTTTGGGTTAAAAAATGTCAACAAAACCTATCAACGCCTCATGCATGTATATTTTCAAATCATAAGAGAAAAATGAGGGGGCTTTAACTATTTAAAATATTGTAAGCTAAAACTTTTTTTAAGTCTTTAAAATAACATCCTTTCTTGTGGAATCAATACTACAGAGTTAAAAATCTGATACTACTTAAACGATTTGTACGTTTGTGTAAAATATCTAGTGTGTAGTGCTAAATTGTGGAAAAACTCAAGTTATACTAGTGTGTAGTGCTAAATTGTGGAAAAACTCAAGTTATAAAATTTATAATACATATTTTAAATTCAAAATAATTCATCCAAAAACACTAGGTACCTGACACTTCGGTCCTTGGGAAGGCGAAACACCACCAACAAGTTTGACAAAACGGGATTACTCGTTATTTGGAGTAAAGTAATCATTGCCAAAAAATAGAAGATATATTTTATTTTATTTTATTTATACGCAAAAAAGAGGGGGCGGCACGCCAATCCCTCGGTTACAACAAAGAAAGAAAAAAATTTAACTGAAGAATCGTTTGTGATTTTGTCTGAGACAAACCCTCTGTAAGGAAGACACTCATATATAAAGTCGTCTCCCAGCCCGAAGTGGTCATTTTGACTATCCCTCGGTTGAGTAGCGAGGACCTCTCTGATGGCCGACAATTCCAAACATATGCATGTCATCTTTTCACGATCGACAAGTATCTCCCCCTGAAAAACAGTAAGCTCCTCGCCTGGTCAACTCTTCCTAGAACTTTAACGATTCCTTCGTCAGTGTCCCACCAAGGATAACCCATATAAAACTCCTCCATCTTAGTAAGACGACGCGATATGAAGTTAGAGGACACACGATGACTTCCGGCCATCTCCTCTTCCCTCGCAGCGCCGGAAGAAACCTAAGAACCTACACTCTGGCCTCCGTTGAGAGATCAGGGCCCCTCCATTCTTCGCTCCTCAACACCTTGCTCAACACCCGGATCCCCAGCATCATGCTCCATATCACCTCCCTCTGATACGCCTTGTTCCAAAGTGTTTGTTCCATTCATAGCAACCTGCTCCACACCTCCTTCATTGGCCACGGCCTGGTCCACAATGGCTATGTCATCCTTGGGGCCAACATCAATATCTATCGATACATATTCAATAGTCAGGACTTCTGTAACTGCACCCAAAAAGGGAAATACAAAGGAGCCAACATTCTCCCCACTCACACGTGGTGTAAGAAAAAAATATCATCACCGGCCTTCCTTAGTCCCCTACCCACAAAGGAAAGACCTCTCTTCATCAGTCGAGGAAACGTCTTAGCTTCAACCGCCGCGCCTCAATACCTCCTTGGGGAACCGCAGCCTCCGCAAAAACCTGCACAAGCATCCTTTTTGCATTGATTGTCGGGAAGTTCATTATCTTGCAATAAAGGCAATCGGCCCTCAAGACGGTCGGCAAGAAACATCCCTTTTTGGATCGATTGTTGACAGACCGAATGCATAGTGAACGATCTACGAGCTTCCTATCGATCAAATCAATCATCTGCTCTTATTACATGTGTAAATATTTTTAATTACCAAAATGACCCTCTAAAATGCTAATGATAAGGGACTGATATGTAATTTTGTAGAGCCTAAACACATTCCTATAAACAGGTGTGTCAATGTCATGAATAAAATTTATGCATTTTTTTCTTAAATAAATTTATCTGAGGGTCACAATATTCTTCCACACCAATATCTTCATGAAATTCTTAAAAAATCATTTTCAAAATTTTAATTAAGAAACTGATCAAAATTAAACATTTTTCATTGAAAATGAAATAAAATAAAATAAAATAAAATAATAACATCTTATTGACCCATTAGAAAAGTCGCTCTGCCTTGCTCTTCGAGCTCTGAAAAATCTTCCTTCGCTTCAGTGAGAGGGTTGACTGCACTAAATGTGTTTTGCCCTCCAATTCTCACCTCTCGATAAGCGAGCCAAGCGGTCATAGGACCATAGCCGCTACGTGTTTTGGCTGTGGATATGCTTGTAAAAAATATTGGCTTTGGAATTTAGAATTTTACCCCTTGTAAATTCGAATTGTCGGAGCAACTCAAAAAACAAACCAAAAAATGATTAGTCAACCAAAAAATTGACCAATAAATTTGAAATAGACCCACAAACATAAAAGCAATTAAAACTTGACTTAAGTTCGTGACAAATTAACTCTTTTATCTTTTTTTTTAATGTTACATCGGTCAAATTTGAATTGGTCGAATTGAAAATTATTCATATTTATTAGACTCTTAGGCCAATTTAATCACTAAAGTTGGTTCAAATAATGATGATTCGGGTCGAAACAATTTTAAGCCAGACTCAAACTCAACTCACAACACTCATAATTGTAGAAAAATAAAAATCCAATTGTCAATGAGATGTACTTGCTCAAGCTCGAGCCGACCATACACCTCATGAGAAGAGCTCGAGTTTTAGTATGAGTTAAGCCCAATTCGATAAGTTCAATACAGAAAGATGTGTACTTCATGATTATAAAAGTTCAATTGGATGAATAAAATCTAGATTTGTGAGATAAAATTAGAAGAAAATGTGAATGAAATTTGGGTGAAATTACTGCATGCTAATTGATAACTGTTGAACACATTACACTTGTCTTATTTGCTAGATGTAAATGGGACGAAATTCAAATCTATTTGCATTCCTTCTTCTAAGCTATGTCTTAATGAAGACCGGAATGGATGTGATGGGAGTGAAACCCCTAAGATTTGATCTTTTTTTTTTTCATAATAATTTTTTAGTAGTTATCTTTTTGGTCGTTATGAAATCTAGAATGCCACTTGACGCTTGACATTTGGTATTATGTTATCTTTTGGGTCTAATCAATAAATGGTAATTGGCAAGTATTCTTAAATGTCATCGTCGTGATCTGATGGGTGAACTGGTGAGTCTTATCTTTCATTAATCAAATAAATATAATAACTTTATTATTTCAAGCTGATCAAACATAGATGCTACATACTTTTGATCTTTAGTCTTTTGGTCATGTTGAGTTGCTATCATAACACCTTATTTTCTCTTGAGGCTCCATTATTTTATGATTACGCATGCTTGGCTTCTCTGTTCCTCTTTGATTACTTAACAATTAACATATTGCTCCTAGTTGTTGAGGAATCTTTTGTGCCTACGACAATGCTATTTGGTTATTCGTTTAGAAATTATTCTTTGTTATATAGAGTTATTTTTTAAGATTTTCTTGGATCTTGGAGCTAGCTACTATACCTTTTTGTTGGCAAAGATTTGCTTAATTATGACTTACATCAATTTAATCAGAGTTTTGAGATGGAGCCTCCACAAGGCTTTTTTTGGATGAGTTCTAAACTTTTTGGTATTTCTATTTTCCACCTTTAAGGTATTTTTCTTATTTTAGTGTACCTATACATGCAACGACACCACTCTCAAGCTTGAAGTTTTCAAGATTAAATATAAGATGAAATAGCTACCTAAAGAGGTAATTTTAACATATAGATGTAATTTGTAATTAACAATTGTAAAGAATATAAAAATGTAAAATTTAAATTTCGAAGAAAACTCTTCAAATCGCTTCTATTAAAATTTGGTTTGGTGTTCCAACTCGGTCTAATTTTCATGCTTAGTTAAATTAAACTTTTCTAATTTATTATGCAATTTATCTCTATTTATATGATGCATATTTGTTAAGATTTTTGAGCCATCTCAAGATAATTTTTAGAGTTGGTTCCTAATGGATTTCAAGCTTAGATTTGTTCAGGATTGAACTTGTTGTCAAGCTGGATCTGTCCAGATTTCGAGCTAAATGCATCATTCGAGCCAACTTGTTTCCACTTCAGCCAAATCAAAATCAATCTTTAATCCAATTTGGCTCGCAATTGACTCCTCGACCCACGATCCAATTTCGAGCCAAAAATATTTGCATTCAATCCGATTTCGAGCGGATGAGCTGACTACGAAACCACTCCACATTGAATTGTTCACAGCACTATTTGAGAGCAATTAAGAGCCTACATTTGAGAGGCAACGTCTTTTTAACCAAATTAGATATCTCTGTGGGTTCATCCCCTAAAGATAAATTAATGAGAAGCAATCAAGAGTTGTCAAACATCTTATAGTGATAAATTCTTAAATATTTAAGGGGCATTTACATACATGCAACAAAAGTTTTATATATTTATATATCTAACATCTAAACTTTTTACATGTATACCGCTCAATTCTTTTGCAGCATATTAAAATAGCACTCTTTCAACTTTTAAAAAGTAAAACAAGGTGGAGTGTGTGTCTATATATATATATTGAAATTTAGGTGATTGATATGTAAATAAATAAGAATTGAGGGGTATGTAAGTAAAACATTCAATATTTAAATAAGTCTATCCAACCACTAAATCAAAGATCACAATAAATGTTCACATAAAACAAAAACGGCCGTTAACTGCCAGGTCTTTATTAGAGCCACCAAACTTATCCAATCCTGCAGGCCCTTTTGTGGGCTACTGGGCTTCTTATATCACGCATTTTTAAAATTAATAAAAGCCTAGGCCCAATTTTATTCATATAGTAAGAAAAGCACGTTTTGTTTGATATCAAATTTTATATTAAAAAGATAAACAAAACAAAAATTAAATTTTGGGGTTAGATTTGTAAATACATAGAAATGGGGGGTATATTTGTAAATGCCTTTAAGTATATGAATTTTGTATATGAATTTTGTAAATGGTCATCTAACCTATGCGCTAATAGAGAACAATTTGTATGTATATGAATTTTGCAATCTACAAACCCTCAATACAATGATTTGTATTTCACTCAAGGCTCATTTGGTTGAATGTAAATATAAAATATATTTTCCTTCTGAGAAGATTTTGGGAGCCTTTATAGTTTCATAATATGTGTGTGTGTGTGCACTCCGCATAGCCTGGCCAGATGATTGACATTCACGGTATAAGACCCCTCAAGTCGGGGGTTCAAATCTCCTCTGGAACAATTTGTTTTAAGGAGGTAACACTCAAATTATTAGGCACATTATTAGTGACCAGAGCATATATTTAAAATTAATTGTCAAGTGCCCAAAGAGAATCCAATTTATTCCATATATTTTTGTAAAAAGATATTGGTTATAAAACAAATAATTAAAAGCTAGCAGAAGAAAAACTAAGAATATGATAAATAATTTTAGTAAATATCATTTTGATATTATTACAAGATAAAGACATCTAGTACGATAGATTTGAATATCATGGATCTAACATATGGAAGAAAGAGTATATAATTAAAATATAGCTTATAAAGTTCAAAATAAAAACAATAAGGAACTGCCTTATTGTCATCATGAAATAAGGCTATCAATTAGAGTCAAAGATATATTATATAAAATTATAAATAGATCAATATTTTTCTAATGAATTCTAAAAAGCTGTTTGATAGAAGTTTTTAATAAGATTTATCACTGGAATTATTAAATTCCAGCAAAATGCAAGACTTCATTGAATTTATTCTTATATATTTACATATCTACATATAAAGCTGGTTCTTCCTTTAGGAGAACTCTCTATATCTCTCGCGCTATACCACTGTGGTATTAGAGCCCATGGTGGACGGCGGCAAGAACCCCGCCAGTGATGACCACCACGGTATTAGAGTCCATGGTGGACGGCAGCGAGAATCCCGCAAATGATGAAGATTGCAGTTGGGAAGTCATACGTGAACTCACATTCAATTTGGAACTGCTAGTGTACCATCTGACTACAGATTTCATGGAATTCATGGAAGATATGAGGATGGATTTGCGTGGCCTTCGAAACAATGGCAATTTGCAACCGGCAAGCACACCAGCTCCAAGAGAAACAACTGTTTTAGCTCGAGGCCAGAGAAGAACACGAAGGACAGAGCTAACTAACCGATCTGAAAACCCTATTACCGGCGATAATAGATAGACTCAGTGACGACAGGTAGAATCTGATTCTGATTCTGATGCTGAGTTACCGATGTGGCATCCCAGTCAATACCGGAATGAGATTAAAAATTGTGAAAAATATAAGGTAAAGATTAACATACCTTTTTTTACAGACATTTGCGCATAGAAGACTATCCAGACTGAGAACAATCTGTTAACACATTCTACGACTATATGAAGATTCCGGCAGAAAAAACGTAATGTATGTTGCCTGTAAACTGAGAGTTCAAGCTGGATCACGGTGGGTACAACTCACACAATCCTGGAAATGAGAGGGTCAAAATTGATTTAGAAGTTGGAAACGGATGAATCAATTACTACGAAGTCATTTCTTACCTTCTGATTACAAGCAGGTACTCTACTTGCAATACCAAAAGTGCGCCCAAGGAAGCCCCACAACCAGCCCATACATATATTGAGGATTTTTACCGCTCAAGTGTTTGCAATAACTTGAATGAAAGTGATCAACAATTGGTGACGAGATACATAGGTGGCCTTTAGGAGTCTATTCAAGACAAGCTAGAAACTAATGCGGTATTGTCTCTATCTCTCCCAAGCAATTAATTTTGCATAAAAAGCTGAATTGCAGCTATCTAGAATCCCAAATTTTAACAAAAGGAAACGCTCTACTAGGAAGCTACACGCTGGGTTGCAAAAAGGAATCAAGCACAATACAAAGCCGAGCTCCCTTCAAGTCCAACATCCAACTGGCAATTTGAGAGTCAATAAAAGGAAAGCAGCCAAACCAACTCACCCAAAAGAAACTAACTATAATAAACCTAGGCTCGTTGCCTCCAACCGGGCCACAAGTCCCATGAATGCCGTAATCGGCATCATGCCGAGCTAATCGAGGCTGATGAAGCAAATGAAGAGGGATTCCTTGTTGTCGTCAAAGATGTAGTGGGAGATGAAGGTGAATTGCTAAACTTCATACTAGAGAAGTTGATGATGTCCCCTAAGCGTTTGCTTGCTTACCAAAGACATTGCATATTCTGCGCGAGATGCACTTTAATGGGTAAGGTTTGAGATTTACTTATTGATAGTGGATGTACCGAAAATATTGTGTTGCAAAAGATAGTTAAGGCGTTACATTTGACGATTACAAAACATCCAAATCCCTACAAGGTTGGGTTAAGAAAAACGTGGAAGTTGCTGTGACTTAATCATGCCAATTGTAATTCGTTACTGGAAAATAATATAGATGCGAGGCTCTCTGTGATTTTGATATGGCATGACATGGACATGTGCCGTTTCATGCTAGGAAGGTCTTGCCAATATGAGGCAATAATGTGGTATGACGGTCGAAGCAATGCACATCTATTAGAATGGCAGGGTAGAAGAATCCGACAGGAAACCAACACAAAAATCGTTTCCGGATTCCAATTACTAGCAGGTTGGAGAGAACAAAATCAACTCCTTGCTGCTGCGATAACTGAAACAAGACACATTCCTGTGAAAACTGTAATTCAGCTTTACCAGTAGGAGCCTCAATTGTACTTGAGCTGTTTTCTGATACCATGCCTACTGAACTACCAAAAGAGGCTGCCTCTCAAAACTATTCAGCATCAGATGGACCTGTAGAAGCGTGCTTACCTATAAGAGGACTTAATTTATCGATGAAAATAGGGGTATAATTCTTTGCAATAAGAGGACTTAATTTTATTGATGAAAAGAGGGGTATAAATACTCATTACAGGACTTACTGGTAAGAAAAATAATAAAAAACAGAATACAGTAGAAAATGAAATGAATAATAACAAAATATAAGAGACAACTAATCTCTCTAATTAAGGAAAGAAATAAATAGAGATTCTCAAGATCCTTCATATAATTTATAACTCTCTAAATATAGAGTTATAACAAATATGAAATATAATCATTAGTATTTTCGAGATCTTTCAATACTCCCCCTCAAGTTGGGTTGTACAGATTGTACATGCATAACTTGCTACATAATTCTTCAAAGTTGATTCTTGGGAGAAGCTTAGTGAGGATATCTGTTGTTTGATGTCGGGAAGGAATGTATGCAAGTTCGACGACTCCTCTCTCAGGGTTTTCTAAGATGAAGTGTCGATCGATCTCGATGTGTTTCGTTCTGTCATGGCGTGCTAGATTCTTTGCAATGTTGATTGTTGTCTGATTGTCGCATTGTAGTTTGACAGTTTTTTCAGTTAGCATTTCGAGTTCATTGAGTATTCTTCGAATCCACATTCCTTCACAGATCCCGTGTACAAGAGCTTTAAATTCAGCTTCAGTGTTGCTTCTTGATACCACAGACTGTTTTTTGCTTCTCCAAGTGACTAGGTTTCCCCAGGCATAAGTCCAATAGCCGGAAGTCGATCGTCGGTCCGAAACAACCCCAACATCCCCTGCCTAGCCTGCGTCTGAATACACTTATATATTTCAATCCTTATTCCTTTAAAATAGTAGCCCATTGACTGGAGTCATCTTGAGGTATCTCAAGATTCTGTAAATTGCATTCATGTGTTCTTCTGTAGGGTTGTTCATGAATTGACTAACAACACTAACAGAAAAATTAATGTCAGGTCATGTGTGTGAGAGATAAATGAGTCGCCCCACGAGTCGTTGATATCTCAGGTGCGTTATTTTTCTCAGTGTTGATCTTCTTGTAGGGATCTATTGGAGTACTGACGAGTTTGCAACCGAGCATAATCAGTGTTGATATTTCCGTTATGACACAAATACTCATCGTTTTGATCGAGCTAGTTCCATGCCGAGAAAGAACTTTGGGTTTCTGAGGTCTTTGATTTTGTATTCCCGAGTGAGAAGCTTTGTCAGATTTGTGAGTTATTCTTCGTGATTTCCAGTGAAGATGATATTGTCGACGTATACGATTAGAATTGCAATCTTCTTTTCGGGAGAGGTCTTCACGAAGAGAGTGTGATCTGTCTGACACTGAGTATACCCGCGTTTTGCACAGATTTTGCAAATCTATCGAACCATACTCGGGAAAATTGTTTGAGGTCGTACAATGATTTTAGGAGTTTGCAGACTTTGTTGTTTGGAAATGATGCTTCTAGTCCGGGAGGTGCTTCCATGTAAACTTCTTCTTCCAAATCGTCATTTAGGAAAGCATTTATTTTTCGGAAAGCATTTTTCACGTCGAGTTGATGTAGCTGTCAGTTTTCATTTGCCGCAAGAGAAGAATTCTGATGGTGTTAAGTTTGGCCATGGGGGCAAAGGTTTCTTGGTAATCAATACCGTATGACTGCGAAAAACCTTTTGCTACAAACATGTTTTTAATCTCTCAATTGTACCATCAGCCTTGTATTTGACTTTGAAGATCCATTTGCAGCCGATTGCTTTCTTTCCCTTTGGCAGGTCTGAGACAGTTCATGTATCATTCTTTTGTAGGGCTCTTAACTCCTCATTGATGGCGTTTACTACCCCGGGTGTTTGAGAGCTTCATCAATAGTGTTTGGGACTTGTGTATTGTCGAATGCAGTGACATAGGCTCGGTAAGTTGAAGATAGTCTTTCATAGGACAAAAAGTTAGAGATCGGATGCATCATGTGTTCGTACCTGAGTGGAGGTCGAATGGACCTAACACCTTTCCTAAAAGCAATTGGAATGTCGGAGTCATCAATTATAGGTATGCTAGATTCATGTTCAAGTGTGTTCGTACCTGAGTAGATTTCTGTAGGAGTTGGATCCGATTCTGACTCAGTTGGATCCGATCCGATTCTGACTCCTGGATTGGTGTTGGATGTGTTGGGTGGTCTGTGTGTTTGTTATGCGTGGGAGGTGGTGCAAGAATGGGTGATGAGTTGGGCACTTGAGGACTAGACGAAAACTGATTGTTAGGTACATTTTCACGTGAGTAGGATGAATTTATTGAATCTGAGTCGGAAGATAATGAGTTCGGTTCAAAGGATGAAAATTTGGTGTGTGGTGGAATGAAATCGTTATCCCCCAAGACTGATATTCCCTTAAAGTCTCCCCTGAATATTAGAATTGGGGTAGTAAGGCTGATTTTCAAAGAATGTGACATTCATAGTGTTGTAGGTTTTTCTTGTGAGAAGATAGTAGCACTTATACCCTTTTCGAAGAGGCGAGTAACCAAGGAAAATATATTTAGTAGATTTAGGGTCAAGTTTGCTGCGATTGTGTGTGAACAAAGGATGAGCAACCAAATACTTTGGTAGGTAGATTTTGGGCAATTGTCTTGGTGTGGGGAAACGATTTGAGGAGTATGACTGGACTTTGAAATTTGAGGACCCAAGAAGGCATCCTGTTGATGAGGTAGGCTGCAGTGGATACAGCGTCATCCCAAAAAACCTTAGGCACGTTAGAGGAAAACATGAAGTAGCGAGCCATCTCGAGAAGGTGGTGGTTCTTACATTCGACGATCCTATTTTGTTGAGGAGTGTCGACGCAAGAACTGAGATGGAGAATGCCTTTAGAGGAGAGATAAGAGCCGAGGATGGAAGCAAAGTACTCCTTTGCATTATCAGTCTTGAGTGTCTAAATGGAGGTTTGGAATTGTGTTTATATCATTTAGTAAAATTATTCAAATATGTGATCAACTGCAGATTTATCTTTCATAAGGAATAATCACGTTAGTCGAGTGTGATCATCAATAAATGAGACAAACCACTGAGTCCCGGTAAGGGTTATAACACGGGATGAGCCCCAGATATCGTTGTGAATGAATGCAAAGGGTCAGGAATAGTGTAACCAACACGTGGAAATGACGTGCGAGTGTCTTTGGCAAGTTTACAAAATTCACATTGAAAAGAACGAACATCTTTATTGATAAATAAATTTGGAAATAATTTTGCAATATACATAAAATTTGGCATAAAATTTGGATGGCAAAATTTGGATGGCCGAGACGAAAATGTCATAACATAATCTCAGAATTTTTATTAACACTAGAATTGAAGACATAATGACGGGTAAACAAATTTCCGCAACGAGGTCGTGGTGGTGACGTACCGTTGATGACGTAGAGACCCAAGCACAACTCAGCAT
>NW_018165318.1:661086-689749 GCF_001263595.1 Phalaenopsis equestris | reverse complement strand
TATATTTTTAAGCATATATAAAGTCGCGGTCAGGAGGCATCGCCAGCTATGTGATGAGAAGCGTCAGAATCGATGATCCACTGACCAAGGGATCCTTGATTGACTGTGAAGGCATGGCAGAACGTAGCGCGAGCAGGCCGGTGATGGGGTCGGAAACAGCCAGATCAGGTGGTTTGTCAATCAGTTTGTGCAACAAATCGAGTTGTTCTTTGCTGAATGGACTGGGTGCTGGTGCAGAAAGGTCATCGGCAGCGACGACGCTGTTGGCACGGGAAACGTGATCAGACTGAGGCTTTCAATCGGTTGGCTTTCCATGAAACACCCAACACTTGTCTTTATTATGGCCCGGTTTGCGGCAATAGTCGCACCAGGGATGGCCCTTGCGTGATGGGTTGTCGTTGTGTCGAGATGTAGGAACTAGAGCTGCAAGTGCGGAGGCGTCAATGGAGAGATTGGGCGGGGTGGAGATAGGCCCAACCATGACTTTTCGGCGGCTTTCTTCGCGACGAACCTCGGAGAAGGCCTTGTGAATGCTCTGTAGTGGTTTGAAGCCTAATACACGAGAGCGGACATGATCGAGAGAGCTGTTGAAACCGAGAAGGAATTTGAATATCCTTTTTTGGTCGATGATCTGACGATATAAGTTGGAGTCCAGAGTGCATGACCAGGCATGGACTTCATACATGTGAACCTGCTGTCAGTAACGTAAGAGGGCGGGCATTAAAATACTGAGTCACAGATTGATCACCTTGGCGAAGATCATAGACGATTGACTCAAACTCGAAAAGCTTGGATGTGTTATTCGAGTGAGAGTATGCCTCTCGAACAACATTCCAAATACTCTTGGTCATGCCGTACAGAAGAAAATTTTTCTCGATGTCGTTGGTCATGGAATTGATTAACCACGACATGACCATGTGGTTTTCTGTATTCTATGTCCGGAATTTTGGGTCATCCTTGGTTGGAGCGACAGCATCACCGGTGATACAGTCGTCCTTGCCTCTGCCGCAGACAAACATCATGACGGATTGGGACCACTGGAGGTAGTTCTGGCCATTGAATTTGTAGTCAGTGATGAAGGAGGAAGTGTCATCGATTCCGGTTGGAACAGGGGCAGATGAGGCGGAGGATATTTCTTGGGAGGAAGAGGAATAAGTCGTCATACTGAAGAAGACTAGTATGGCTCTGGTACCATAAAAAGATATAAGAGAACTTAATTTTATTGACGAAAAGAAGGGATATAAATACCCATTACAGGACTTACTGATAAGAAAAACAATAAAAACAGAATACAGTAGAAAAAGAAATGAATAATAACAAAATATAAGAGAGTTAATCTCTCTAATTAAGGAGAGAAATAAATAGAGATTCCCAATATCCCTCATATAATTTATAATCCTCTAAATATAGATTTATAACAAATATGGAATATAATCATTAGTATTTTCGAGATCTTTCAACAACTGAACTATCAAAAGAGGCTGCCTCTCAAAACTATTCAGCATCAGATAGACCTGTAGAAAGGTGCTTACCTAATTTACCCTATTAGTGATTGAGTCTGAAGGAACGAATGATGTTGAATGAGATTGTGTATGATCTTCTTAATAAAGATTTCATTCGCCCAAGCCTAAGTCCTGTATTGTTGTGTTCGCCCAACTTGTTCCAGAAAAATACATGGAAGGTGACGTATGTGTGTGGATTGCAGAGCAATCAATAAAATCACAACCAAATTTTGTTTCCTCTTTTAGGATTGATGACCTTCTTGATTGATTGCTGGTGAATCAATTTTCTCCAAGCTAGACTTAGGGCCCGTTTGGGGCAGCTTTTTTGGTGCGGTGCGGTTTGAAAACGAAGGTGGACCTGTTGGGATAGTGTCGCACGGTGCTTTCTTCGTGATTTTATTACCCCTTTGCCCTTCGCGACCGTTTCATTCGTGGCTGGCCCTCTCTCGTGTTTATCCATTCACTATAATTTCTTGACAAGGAGAATGATGTTTTCTTATATATTGAATATCACATTTGAACTTTCATTAGTATATTTAGTTATTTAATAGTTATTAAATTACATATCTATTGCAATTGTCTATTAGTAACAGATAAGCAAATTGAACTTCATTGTTGCGATTAAAGTATTACTTTTCTAAAGTCTTAGTTTGTAATTCTAATCTTACTCTCTGTGGGATCGATATCTAGGACTCCATTAGAGCTCTATATTACTTGAGCGATACGTATATTTGCGTTGATAAGTGTGACTTTACAATTATTGAATATTTATTACGTCTATATTTATTGAATCTATAATTGTTATTAAATTTTGGTACAGTTGCTGAGAAATTAAATCTTTTAGCAACAGTATTAAATACTTATATTTTTAAGCATATATAAAGTCGCGGTCAGGAGGCATCGCCAGCTATGTGATGAGAAGCGTCAGAATCGATGATCCACTGACCAAGGGATCCTTGATTGACTGTGAAGGCATGGCAGAACGTACCTTGCTGCATAAGCAGGCCGGGGGGGGGGGGGGCTGGGTGCTGGTGCAGAAAGGTCATCGGCAGCGACGACGCTGTTGGCACGGGAAACGTGATCAGACTGAGGCTTTCAATCGGTTGGCTTTCCATGAAACACCCAACACTTGTCTTTATTATGGCCCGGTTTGCGGCAATAGTCGCACCAGGGATGGCCCTTGCGTGATGGGTTGTCGTTGTGTCGAGATGTAGGAACTAGAGCTGCAAGTGCGGAGGCGTCAATGGAGAGATTGGGCGGGGTGGAGATAGGCCCAACCATGACTTTTCGGCGGCTTTCTTCGCGACGAACCTCGGAGAAGGCCTTGTGAATGCTCTGTAGTGGTTTGAAGCCTAATACACGAGAGCGGACATGATCGAGAGAGCTGTTGAAACGAAAAGGAATTTGCATATCCTTTTTTCCTGATGATATGACGGTATTAGTTGGAATATAAGTTGGAGTCGTTGGAGTCCAGAGTGCATGACCAGGCATGGACTTCATACATGTGAACCTGCTGTCAGTAACGTAAGAGGGCGGGCATTAAAATACTGAGTCACAGATTGATCACCTTGGCGAAGATCATAGACGATTGACTCAAACTCGAAAAGCTTGGATGTGTTATTCGAGTGAGAGTATGCCTCTCGAACAACATTCCAAATACTCTTGGTCATGCCGTACAGAAGAAAATTTTTCTCGATGTCGTTGGTCATGGAATTGATTAACCACGACATGACCATGTGGTTTTCTGTATTCTATGTCCGGAATTTTGGGTCATCCTTGGTTGGAGCGACAGCATCACCGGTGATACAGTCGTCCTTGCCTCTGCCGCAGACAAACATCATGACGGATTGGGACCACTGGAGGTAGTTCTGGCCATTGAATTTGTAGTCAGTGATGAAGGAGGAAGTGTCATCGATTCCGGTTGGAACAGGGGCAGATGAGGCGGAGGATATTTCTTGGGAGGAAGAGGAATAAGTCGTCATACTGAAGAAGACTAGTATGGCTCTGGTACCATAAAAAGATATAAGAGAACTTAATTTTATTGACGAAAAGAAGGGATATAAATACCCATTACAGGACTTACTGATAAGAAAAACAATAAAAACAGAATACAGTAGAAAAAGAAATGAATAATAACAAAATATAAGAGAGTTAATCTCTCTAATTAAGGAGAGAAATAAATAGAGATTCCCAATATCCCTCATATAATTTATAATCCTCTAAATATAGATTTATAACAAATATGGAATATAATCATTAGTATTTTCGAGATCTTTCAACAACTGAACTATCAAAAGAGGCTGCCTCTCAAAACTATTCAGCATCAGATAGACCTGTAGAAAGGTGCTTACCTAATTTACCCTATTAGTGATTGAGTCTGAAGGAACGAATGATGTTGAATGAGATTGTGTATGATCTTCTTAATAAAGATTTCATTCGCCCAAGCCTAAGTCCTGTATTGTTGTGTTCGCCCAACTTGTTCCAGAAAAATACATGGAAGGTGACGTATGTGTGTGGATTGCAGAGCAATCAATAAAATCACAACCAAATTTTGTTTCCTCTTTTAGGATTGATGACCTTCTTGATTGATTGCTGGTGAATCAATTTTCTCCAAGCTAGACTTAGGGCCCGTTTGGGGCAGCTTTTTTGGTGCGGTGCGGTTTGAAAACGAAGGTGGACCTGTTGGGATAGTGTCGCACGGTGCTTTCTTCGTGATTTTATTACCCCTTTGCCCTTCGCGACCGTTTCATTCGTGGCTGGCCCTCTCTCGTGTTTCTTCTGCCCTAGTTTCCTCTCGTGATTGCTCTCACGCCCTGGGTACCTCTCTACGGTGCGAACAGGTTGCTTTTCTCCTCTCTCTCTTCCCTCCGATCTTCGGTTACTTTGCTTTGTATGTAATTCCTCCGCTCGTTTTCGATGGAATGGCTTTCTCTTTGCGATTTATTGCTTTATCATGTGTGGTATTATTAGAATATTGTGGATTTTGAGATTTGTCGTTATCTTGTTTACGTACTCTGATTTTACGATTCGGGATGGTAGATTTTGCAATTTGGGATGGTGTTTTTACCGTTGTGTTTGTGATAAAAAATGGGTGAAAGAGTGGAATGGTTTTTGGCTTGCCACGTTCGATGGAATAGATTCTCTTACAATTGTGTTTTTACTATTATGTTTGGTTATTCTTCACCCCCATTGATTTTATGTGAGAATTTGAAAAATGGATGGAGGGTGCTTGAATTGTTGATAGCAATGTTCTTGTATGTAACCTGATCAAATGATTATGGAGTATTTTTTAAATTTACATCCGCAGATTTTTTGAGTAGGAATTTGAGAAATGGATGAGGGTGATTGATTTGTTGATAGCAATGTTTTGGTTGCCCTGTATGTAACCCGATCAAATGATTATGGAGTGTTTTTTACATTTACCTCCACAAATTATGGTAGTGGTGTTGGTGTGGTGCTTATGTCGGTGGTGGTGTTGGTAATGTGTGGTGTTGGTGTTAATAATGGTGCTGGTGTGGTGTGGTGTGATGTGGTGTTGGTGTTGGGGTAGTGGTGGGGTTTGTAATGTGGTGGTGGTGATGATATGTTGACAGTGGTGGTGATGTTGTGTTTGTTGTGTGGTGTGGTGTTGGTGTTACTAGTGGTGTTTGTAATTATTTTATTTTCATTGGCAGTGTTAGTTTTTTTTAATTGTGGTATCTTAAATGACACTTCATATTTTTTTATGACAAATATTTATGTTGATTATTTCTTTTCATTCTAGCAACATAACGATTAAGATAAAAAAAAAATTGGTTCATCTACTATATGGAATAAAGATATCAAACTAATATTTTGCGACTTTTAGTTTAAGGAAGTGAAATTGGGAAATAGACCAACAACCTATTTTAATAAGCAGGGCTGCAAAATATTATAAAAAAATTCAAGAAAATTAAAGAAAGATAATACAATAGAATGCAATTGAAAAACAAATGAGAACAATTAAAAAAAAATTAGAAATTTTGGAAATAATCGAAGCGAATATCTACGAGCTTGAATTGGGATTCGATAAAGCGAACAATTGATGCTTCCAAAAAATTGAAAGCTGAGAGAATGGAGGTGAGAATTTAAGAAACGTCCACTTCTTTTATCAATTATTTTTATTTTTTTCAAATACATCAACATATTCATCTCTTATAACTTTGTAGGCAATGTCAAATGCGAAAAAGTTTAAATTCAGTGGCATTGACCCTGAGCTGGAAGAGAAGTTAGATCTTATATTTGATAGAGTTGTGGCAAAGGGCTATCATGCATAGGCATTTAGAGAGTGACGGTTTGTTGACATAGTTGAGTACTTGGATGTCGAATAGCTGACTCCAATAAAGGCCCCAGCCTGAACCTTAATGAAATTGAATCCACCAGTTGATCAAAGCGTCAGAGGGGTGAGAAAAAAAAAGGTGTTGTTTTCATTAGAAGACAAATTTCACAATTTGTTGTTTCATGCACACATCACAAGCAACTTTCATTCAGCAAGTTATGTGAATTCTAAAATTAACTCCAGAAATTTACGAGAACATGACATTTTATTTATTCTCCATAAAGTTGCTTTAAGACCCGACTCAAAGATAGTTTTTTATGACGATGACTTCTGACCGTATGGTCAATTATTTATGTTATTTTCATGACAGCAGGGGACGCTTGAATTTATTTTTTTCTAGTTGGACAATTGTTTTTCATTGGGACACTGTCCAAACTTCTTTGGACATACTTTGAATATACTGAATCGTACAATTTGTTATTTGTTTTCAAAGTTTATTTATGATTGTTATTTGTTTAAATAATGTTTTGATAGTAGCTAATTCAATGATTCTTATATTTGTAGCTGCATAGATAGTAAATAACATGGACAAAAAAGGCGCAGAAGAAGAATTGCAGTTGCGTTGTGTTTGATGTATGAGTATCATAACTCATACATTGTCCTCTCTACTTACATGACATCTTCATGCATTGATGACAAATAGGATGGGGAGTTACTTGTAGGGCACCCAACAAGATTCAACAATATGTTCCGTATGACACAGTCTTTATTTATCGATCTCTTGGAAGAACTACACAGTAATCATAAATTTCATGGTTCCTCTCGAATAACTTACAGAGATGTGTTAGCAATAATTCTCTACATTTCATCACAGAGTGAATCTATGAGATTAGTCAATGAGCGATTTCATTACTCATCAGAAACAATCAATAGATAGTTTTCAATTAAGTTGAACGCTCTAGTATGTATGTATGTATGTTTCTGATGAGTATTGAAATCATTAAGGGTTTGTTTGAACCATAGAGATTTCACCCAAAGAACCCCCACAGAGATTTCACACGACCCGCGATATACGTCATATTTTCAGATAATTCTAGTTATTCTTTTTTCCAGAATTCAAATAAGTACAGTAATTTTGAACCCCTTAAATTCTTTAGAATTGTATTTGAGTGATTGATGAAACACATGTAGATGCACGTATTTCGAATAATGAAAAGGTGGCATTTATCGGACAATGCGGATCACCAACATAAAATGACATAGTTGTATATGACTTTAATATGTGTTTCACTTTTGATATGGCTGATTGGGAAGATAGTTCACACGACAGCCGCATATTCAAATTTACTACAAGAACTCAGAAATACAGCTTTCATAACCCACCCACAAGTTTGTTTGAGTCTCAACTAATGAGATAGTGTTTTTACTGCAATACTAATTATTATTTTTATATCCGATAAATATTATTTGATTGATGTTAAATACCCCTTATAAAGAGGTTTTCTAGAGTCATTTAATGAATATTAAATGTCACATTCCTAATTCTGAAAGAGTTAGCAATGTCGTTCGGGATAGGAAAGAGATATTTAACAAGAGACACTCATCCTTAGGCGATATCATTGAAAGAATATTTGGAGCTTGAAAAAAAAAAATCATGTTGCAGGATATGCGACATATTTGTTTCCTAAACAAGTGTAGATTGTGGTCGTCACATTGACTCTCCACATCTATATTCGACAGCATCATTCGGGCAGTGAAGTTGACTTCAATATAGCTTAAGGAGATCATTCACATGTCTCAGTTGAAGCATATAAATATCGCCTACGACAATCTTTATCACAGGCTGAAAGTGATTTACCTAAGACTTGCACCCATGATGGGGAAGGTGTACAGAAGAGGATATAGTTGATTGAGCAAATTACAGATGTCAACATTGGTGGCTGAATGGAACGATTGTATGTTTTTTTTTTATTGCTACTTTATTTGCAATGTGTTATGAAAATATTTATTATTTATTGCATCGATATTTTAAGAAATGATAAATATTTTGAATCTCAATTTTATCTTCAGTTCTTTTGCATGTATTTTTTTCCACTTTCACGGGTGATGAGACAACCTTGGATATAATATGTAATCTAAATTTTTATTGCATGTTTTATATTTTGTTTTGGAAGTCTATGGTAAGATATTCAACTTTACGGGTTCTTCTAGATAGTCTATATGTTGTTATCGGTTCTTAACAAGTGTAAAATTTCAATGAAAGCAATCAAGTTCTTCTTTTTCAGTCATATGGCTTTTGAGGTTCTTCTAGATGATTTTTTTAGTGATATGCATATATGACACATAAAAGCTAGATATTACCTGGTTTAAAGGCAACAAAAAATCCTTTTTTTATATGGTATGTTGTTTTCTTATAGTGACAGATTTGTTAGTTTCTATTATGTTCTTTGAGACCTCACAGTTTCATAAAACTTGAATTGATTAATTCTATTATTCTTTTTCACTAATGTTTCATTGAATGATTTGTATTTTGTTGTTTTAAACCTTCAAAAAAGATGAACTCGATGACATCTGATACCTTCAGAGCATTGTACAACTACTGTGAACTACAATGTTCTCTGCATATTTCGCAACAGTCACATAGCTTCGGGAGACAGTTTTAAAGATGTCCAATAAGAAGAACAAAAAATTATGACTTCTTTAAGTGGGCAGAAGAGTTGGGGGATTCCACCGCCGATAGTGATTAAACGTAGAGTTTCTATAGTGGACGGATTATCTCGTGGCATTAACCAAGTGCATTTTAAAAATAATATTATCATATCATTAGTTGTTATTTTAATATATATATTTTTTAATTTGATTGTTGTGTTACTGTATAGTGATGTGTCTGTTTTTATTTTGCAATGTTCAAACTGTATATTTGTTTTCAAGTATGAAATGTGCTAACAGGTTTGGTTTTGTTATAAACAACATTATAGTACTGAGACAAAAATATCATTTGTTCATAAATAGCCTACAGCACAGCTGTTTTAAAACTAAAAAAAACAAACAGATAGTCAGTTTCTCCGCAGTAGTTCTGCGCAACAGCTTCCTAGCATAATTACTTCGCAGTAGCTTTTTAATAAGTTATAGTTGCCCCAAACATACCCTTAAGGAGCGGGTAACTTCAAGTGTGGATTCATCTAAAAGATGAATAGAAGATGGTCTCCAAAACTAAGGTTTGTATGAGTGGCGTGCTATGCGTTTTGACCATTGCAACACACCCGGTAAATTTATGAGACTAATTAGTGAAGTACTTAAACTATTCCAAGATACGTGTTGTATGGCCTATTTTGATGACAACTTAATTTATAGTGAAACTCTAATGATCATTTGAAACACCTTAACGATGTTATGTTGGCCTTAAAAAAGAACTTGTATCTTAATAAAGCAAAATGCGAATTTGCAAGTTCAAAGATTCATTTTCTTGGGTACCTTATCAAAGAGCAAGGTGTCCAAACAGACACACCGAAGATTGAAGCTATCCAACCTTGGCCATGCATACAACCCTTATGAAAATAAGAAATTTTCATGGCCTCGCCAACTTTTACCGTAGTTTTATAAGATATTTTAGTGAAATTATGGGGCAATTATTGATGCTCTATAACAAAAAATGTTCAATTGGGATGCCAATCAGCATAAAAAGTTTTGAAACAAGTAAAGCCAAATTCTGTTCAGCTCCCGTACTCAGTATTCCAGATTTTACCATACCGTTCCAAGTCGAGGTTCATGCTTCCTCCACAGGAATTGGAGCAGTACTTTCCCGAGAGTATAAACCTACCAAGTTCTATAGAGAAAAGCTTAGTTCAGCTCGTCAAAGATGGTAAAACTACGAACAAGAATTATATGTGTGAGAACTTTAAAGCATTGGGAACATTATCTCCTCCATCAAGAATTTGTATTGTTTAGTGACCAAAACTCTTACATCTTGCAAACTCAGAAAAATCTGAACCGAATGCATATAAGGTGGGTAGTGTTTCTGCAAAAATTTAGTTTTATGTTGAAACACAAATCAGGCACCACTAAAAAGATAGCCAACCTTCTAAGCTCTTTAAAGACAAGCCAGCCTTCTAAGCTCTTTAAAGACAACATAATAAGTATGCAGTCCATCAAAGAATTATATAGGAAGACTCAGAATTTGTTGAATTTTGGAATCGATGTAAAACAAACCAGCCTATTTCTGATTATCCCATGAAACAAGGTTATTTGTTCAAATTCAATCAACTTTAAGTTCCAAACACGTCTTTGCGAGCTTAACTCGTTCAGGAATTACAATGTGGGGGCCTGTCAAGCTCACCCCGGGCGGACTAAACTTTGGCTTTGTTGCAATCGTTGCAAGCTTGTTTCTTTTGGCTCAAATTGCAATGTGATGTAATTAGAATTGTCAAAAAATTTCATACCTGTCAAAACTCCAAGAGGAGTCCTCAGAAAACGGGTTTATATATGCCATTACCTATACCACACACAATTTGGAAAATTTTGAGCCTTGATTTTATTTAGGGATTGCCCAAAACAAAGTGTGGTGTTGATGCAAGATCTGTTTAGGGTGATTGCAGCTTAAAAAAAAAATGTAGTTGTAAGGCTGTGGTGGAGAAAACAACTTATTAGAAAACTATGGAGATAATCATAAAGATATATTTTTCTCCAAAAAAATTAAGATAGCATCTTTCTTACAGCCACTGCATTTTAATAGGTCGGGCTAAAAAAAAGAAGTTTCCCATCACATAAATTTCTAAAAAGTAGCAAAAAAAACAGTTCCCCAAACAAAACTGTGGTGGCGATCTAAAATACAAAAAAAATTTAAAAAATTGTCCCAAACAGACCCTCAGTTATGGTTGAGGTGAGCAGATTTATTCAAAATGGCACATTTCATTGCATGTAAGAAAACATCTGACGCTCTTAATGTAGATTGAATTTTCTTAAGGAAAATTATCTCATTGCACAACATACCTAGGAGTTTAACTTCAAATTGGGATGTCAAATTTGTAAGCCACTTCTAGCGTGAATTGTGAAAACAATTTCAGACAAAACTTAAACTTCATTCTACATATCACCTGAAAATAGACAGTCAAACAGAAGTCAACTACAGAACTTTGAAAAATATGATCAGATGTTTGGTGGAGAGCCACCTATTACATGGGACAAAGTGCCAAGCCCAAAAGAGTTTGCCTACAATTCTATGATGACTGATCTACGGGCAACACACTGTTCAGTATTGTTTGCACAAATTCATCCAATCACATTTTTGACTTAGTGGTTCTTCCTAAACCAACTAGCTTGGTTGCTAAGAGGCTGCTTGTTGATTTCTCTACCATGCTATAAGACATCCAAAATAAACTCACAATTAGCGCAGAAAAGTATAAATAGACAGTCTATCAGCATAGGAGACATAATGAATTCAAAGTGGGAGACATTTTTATGATATACCTTTGCAAAGAACAATTTCCTACCAATACTTATTCAAATCAAAACCCAAAAAATATGGACCACTTCCTATTTCTGCTAAAATAAATGATAACACTTATGTTATTCAATTGCCATTGAAACTCAACATCTCTTCAACATTCAATTTATATGACATTTATGCCTACCACCCACCATATGAAGGTTTTATTTACATTTTTGAGCTCGATTCAAGTTCTTCTGAAGTGGAGAGTAACTGCCGCAAATACCTGAGAGCAGATCACTATAACCCTACAATATTGTTTTGTTTTTACTGTTTTGCCATATTTTATATTAGTAGTTGCTTTATTGTGTTGTTTATGAATAGTAATTAGCCTTAGCAATTAACCTTAGTAGTGAGATAGGACCCTGTAATCGTTTACAGCAGCTTTTTCAACAGTCCATTAAGCATTTTTGCTTTTAGACCTGGTTATTCTTTTAGGAGAAGTCCTTCACTCTTGTGCTGCACCAATAAAAACATAGTCAGTTATAGGGTTTGGCGGTAGTTAGATTTCAATGAGTCGATGAATAGAGGTTCACTCTACAATAAAGATTGAAACTTTAACCTTAGAACATCAATTTTCCTCATTTTGCAAAATAATAGGAAATTTTGTGAAATGTGCGCCAACCTATAATGTAAATTGAAAGGAGCACTATGGGTTTCCTGCGCCGCATAATTACATGAAACTTAGGTTTCTCTGATAGATTTATAAGGTTGGGTTGAATTTAGGTTGATCCAATTCAAGCTTATGTTTGACAACTTGATCAGATTATTATAATGCATGGAAATAAGTCAAAGAATTGAAGAAATAAGAATGATGCTATATTTATCTCTGAACAGTAGCCTTTCACTGCCCTTTCTCCAACTAAGATTCATGAAACTAATTGCAACAGTCATAAAAAGTTCCAATCGAAGTGTTTTTTAGTTTATGGAGTTTTTTGTAATTTAATATTTTTGGAATGTTTGATGTTTGCTTAAAAAATTGTTGGTTAATCAATTTTAATTACATTGCCTTGATGGCTCAGGATACAAAGATTAAAGCAAAGGATTAATGATGATTCGGGATATAACGTTAAGTGAGCGTTCCTAGAGTTTTTTCAGAAGATTTTGGGGTGCCAAAGACCCACATGCATCTATTTTATATAAATAGCTATCAACTTTTATGTTAGAAAATTCAAAATTCATGATTTTATAGAACAGAATCATATTTTCCATGCTTAGTTTGGCATTGCCTAAGTAGGATTTTGGGTTGCCTTATAATCAAAGTTGATGAGTTTTGATTAAGGCCTCTTTTGGTAGGAATATACTGTTGTGATTATTCTATTGAGTTGAATGGCATAGAATTATTATCATATTGATATATGAGCTGCTCTATAAATGTCTACATCTATAAAACATGAAGACTAACACAGCACACGAACACTACACAATACAAACGACGCAAGATGACATGACGTAACTGTAAAAAAAAAAAGACAACAATTTTATGAATACATCATAGCATAAAATATGCAATTAGAATACCTGATAATAGGATTTCAAATAAAAATATCACAAAAATAATTACAATATCATATACTTCCAAGAAAAAACTTCAAATTAACCAAAGAAGAAAAAAAACTCAATTAAACTTTAAAGTTAAATCAAGTGTACTAAATGCGATTTGAGAATAGTAGGCTAATAAGAATTATCAGGAGGCCTAAACAAGAATAGAAACTAGAACGTTGAACCCAAAAAAAATAGTTAAAATGTGTCACATATGTCAAGTGCATTTCACCCCTTAATTCGAATTCTGAAAGTGTACAGCCCATGTCCAACAAGCAAAACAGATCATTTAGATTCAGGACTTTTGGATTCAGAACAAATCATGTTTCAAATACAGGCAATGCTCGCTATTTCAGCTTGCTATTATTTGCATCAATGGAGAAGGAAAATTTATCAGTGAACTTTATTCATTCAGTGAGATATTTACCTCAGTCAAGAAGATCAACCAATGTTTTCCTTCGAGGAAACCTTTCAGGGAGCCTGAGATGCATGGCATCTTCGATCTCAATAGGCGTATGAGTCGCCACAAAAACTATTCCGCCTTCTCTACGATGCTCCCCTATTATGTATTCGAGCAGCCGGACCCCTTCTGCATCCAAAGTGACCGAAGGCTCATCCATTAACCACACAGGCTTGCCAATAGCCAGCATCCGAGCCAACTGCAGCCGCTTTCGCTGGCCCATAGAGAGCATTCTCGGCAACTCATTAGCCAGCCTGCCAAGTCCCATGAGCTCGAGAGCTGGAAGAGATGCAGTTCCATCTTTGCCTTCAAGTACTTCATACCACTGAACATTTTCCAAGACAGTGAACTTGGGTTTAATGGCGTCCTTGAGGGAAAGCCAGTTGAGTTGGAGTTTGTACTGTTGGTAGACTCCAGGAGAAGTGATGTCATGGCCGTTCCAGAGGATTTCTCCAGCAGAGGGGCGGGAGAATCCCGCTAGCAATCTAAGGAAGGTAGTTTTTCCGGAGCCGTTAGCGCCAGTCAAAACTAATGCAGAGCCATCATGGACTGTAACATTGATATTCCGGAGGATAGTCTGAGCGTTACGCATGCATGAGACATTGTTGAGAAGGAGGCGTGGTGGCGGAGGCATGCGTATGTGCATTTAGGCAACAGGATGGCTGTCTCTCCCGCAGAATCTAGCCTGTGTCTTCATCGAAATAGTCATCAGATGGATAATATTAGTTAAATACCACCAAAAAAGATCAAATATAATTCAAACTGTTGATTTGATTGATTGAGGTTAGAGGGCGGGCATGTTTTTTACTCGGGATCATCGTATGGAGCATTTCATCGAGAGGTGCCAGATCTTGACAATGAAGGGGGAACGGGTTCTTTGAGAAATAATTGAAGTTAAAATATAAGTTCTGCAGTTCGATTTCCGTTCTTTACAAGGGATCACTCAGGAGCATTTCTTCAACCAGGTACCAGCAACTTTGGATCATTTAACAACAAATGGGGAAACAAAACGGATTTTGTGAAATAATGAAGGGGTGCTTTAGCTGGTTCAAAAGACTAAAAAAATGGCAATCTTAGTTAAATTCGAAGTTTCACCATTACCGTCGAGCTCTCGTCGTGACTTCCGGGTTTTAACTCTTCTTTATCTTCGCCGTCATCATCTCCACCATCGGTGCAGGAACGAAGCTGAGCACTCGGCAGTTAGCGTAAATCCGCAAGTCTCGCGAACTCCATTTCGCCACTAGCCGCCGGTCCCATCGATGCTTCTGTGCGAGCTCAGTCGCGTCTCACTCTCTTCGCCGTCGAGGGTTTGATGAGCTGCAGTTGAAGCTATTACATCAGTATAGATGAAATCACGTCGCTAGAACCCCCGCGACAGCGGAAAAAAAAAATGCTTGTGTTGTTCATTTTATTCTTAGAATATTTTTGGTATTATAATAATACAATAATATATCAATAATACATGAATAACACACAATAACACATGAATAACACGGGATAGAATATTACTCTGTGTTAATGCGCCGTTTTTTTCTCTGTCGGGAATATTTCCCGTGTTATTCAAGTATTATTATATGTTATTCATGTGTTATTGTGTCTTGAGAATATTTTTGGTATTATAATAATACAATAACACATGAATAACACGCAATAACACATGAATAACACAGGCGGAATATTCCTCATGTTACTGCGCCGTTTTTTTTCCCTGTCGCGTGGAATGTCGTGGCGTGATTTCATTGGACGTGCGTAGTACCGATCTAATATTTTTTCAAAACAGGCAATGTCGATTTTAAGCGTGCGATTTTAAGTTTTTTGTTACTTTTAAATTGAAATTATTCATTAAATAAAATTATATTAAATTGAGATTTTTTTTTTGGATGATTAGTTGACTTGTTAGTTTTGCTTGTTGTCGGGGATAACATAATGCATTGCTTTATGATTGTTATAATGTTTTATGGTTAACTTTGCGCACAATAATATTAGATAGAGAAAAATAGATGTTTTGAAAGGAGATTAAATGACATTTTACAGTCTGCTTAGGTCGTCGTAATTATTTGAATAAACAGCTGCATATTAACTACAGAAGAAGCTATTGCGAGGAAGTGATTGTGAGTGAAGTTATGTGTATGTTTGATTAATTCAATTGTGCTACAATTATTTCTAAAATTTACATAATAATAAGATATTTATGCTAATCATTTCAAAATTAACGCACACATAATAACATAAATAAAACATAAAAAATTTAAAAAAGTCACAAGTCCAAAATATTTAATTATAAGACATACATCACATGACACGGAGAATCCAAAATATTTAAATTATAAGAGCAACAAGTAATATTATTCAAATATTACTTTTAGAATTCAACAGGTCTAGTCAATTGAAAAACTTTTTAAAAGCTACTCTCCACGTATAGTTATTGTTTGAAGTATACTCGTCAAACTCAACAGCCCATCTAAAGAAGTCATAGTCCTCTATTGAGGAAAATATTTGTGTACATAAGACGTACGCAGCGCTGTGTATATCAGGGGTTATTCAGGGGGTACAGGGGGGTTACATTCGGGTTATACCCCCTTGTAACCTCCGTGTAACTCTCATGTAACATCCGTGTAACTTATTTGTTCTCATGAAACTACAGAAGCGCGGAACTCATTTGTAGGTTACAGGGAGGTTACATGGAGGTTACACGCCGATATAACCCCCATGTACCCCTTAAATAACCTCTGGACGCACGCAGCGCTGCGTACGTCTTATGTACGCAAATATTTTCCCTTTATTGATCCTCTTTTGAGGCACTTATAGAATTTTCTCTGGTGATAGGTTTTGTGACGCGATGTAAATACACAATAGTTGCAATATCTGACACCAGAGGCATTAGAAGCCTTTAAACTTATATTTTAAGACAAATCATAGTTTAATAAACAAAAATTGCTTCTATTTATGTTACAATGAAGTATATGCAAATAAACAAAAATAAATACCAAGAATAACAGTAATATAAAGATAAAATTTAAAAAGAACATGAGGTCTTAAAGTTAACATAAATATATTATTATGTTGGTATCATCTTTTGATGTCATGAGCGTAGGGTGTCTCTTGAACGACTAGGGAGTATGCTTCACGAGAGCACAACTTCCCAGGGCTCAAAACATTTGATTTCAAGCCTCCGACACATGGTTAAAAGTGCTTTACCGGGGTATGGTTTTCAATAAGGCGAAGTTTGATCAACAATACATATGTTGAAAGGTTTCGATCAAGCTGAGGAATTTCGTTGGGCACACTACAAGCAAATCGGGCTGTAATTATGCTTACTCATCGACAAAAAGTCGTTCAGATGACCTCCGATTGTGAAGCAAATAGCGCAGATGAGTCTGAAATGTTGTTTTCACTTATAATGGGTTTTCTCAGGTTCAAGTGTGATGTAAGACCGCTCGAACAGGAGTCCCAGCTCAATTAGGCCCGACGTGACAATGCCTAAATTGGGCGTAGACATGCATGTCTTGTAACGTGGGCATGCAAATTTTTGGCGTGGCCATGCTAGGTCGTCCCTTATTTAATATGAGTCTCGCAGTGCAACCATGCCTGAGGCTAGCGTAGTCATGCCAACAAAATAGAGTAAGTGGCGTAATTATACCCCCCTTCGGGCATGGTCACGTGGCTATGCTGTTCATAACGCATATAGGGCAGTGTTCCCACGCCGCTAGTCCATTCGTGACACCTATAGAGCAGAGTTACTATGTTGTAACCATGACACATTGCAAGAATGCATTTTGCGAGGCGGTTCCTATTTTTCAGGTGAAACGCCACCCAACCACCAAAATTTGTCCATGTACCAGTTTTAGGCCATTTTTTGCACTTGTGTTCAACAAGAATGTTCTCATATGGGATGAGTTATTACTTCTTCCCGATTATCCAAGAGATGAAACCCTTTTGCTAAGGATAATTGGAAGAGCCAACCATTGAGGGGAGGAGGAGGTCATTTGAGGTTTTCTTGGAGAGAAGGAGAGCTTGGAAGCTGGTTTGCTGCTGGAGTAGAGTTTTTGGGGAGAAGTTTGAGGATTTGGATTGTTCTTCTTACTTCATTGTTTTTCTTCTTCTTCTTCTTCTTCTACACCCTCTTATTATCCATCATTTTCTCCACTTCTCCTAAATCTTCTTCTTTCCTGACTACCATTTTGTCGGTAAAAACAAATAGAAGAGAAGGCTTCTTGCTTGAAGCCTTGCAAGAATCTCAATTTTTAGAAGAGTTTCATCTTTCTTGGGAGAAGGACCTTCATCAGAGTTTGTGACGTCATCGGAAACTCCTTACCGTCGCCTCAATAGAAGATTTTTTTTGTGAAATAGAAAAAATTACAGTGCGGCATTACACCGCCCACCTCAAACGCACCCTGATTTGGCTGAAGCCTGCAAGCCGACCGACTATGCAGAGGCACATACTTCTGACACCTTCGCATTCCTTGAAGAACTCTTCAACATCCTTGAGAAGTGTTGCTAAAAGTAGCCTTGTCGTTGTACTTGCTAAGCTAGAGCCTTTCCTCTAGAGTGACCCCCACATTCTCCCAAGAGCACCTCTTTGAGAAATGTAGCGCTTTGTCTTCCTGTAAACACCTCAGGTATATCGAGATTACCATTCCTCGAAGAGTTTTCCCTCAATCATCAATTATAGCACACCTTTGATCTTAAAATGGCTTAGGTCTTTAACTTCCTTTTGCACCCTTTTCGGTTTCTAATCAAGGGATGTACAAAGCAATCCAACTTTTCATTCCTTTGACTGAGACCTCCATTACCTCAGGTTCCTCAATCTTTGGTCTCATGAGTCTCAGTGGAGTCTCACAATAACTGATGTCTTTGTGCAGTATATTATCGACGTAGTTTTCCTCATGAACAACATGTTATATTAGGAAGTTCTTGAATCTCTTGATTTTTTTCTTATCTTGGTAAGGTGCTTAGCAACTAGCTCATCTCAGACCTTAAACTCTCCATAAAATTAGTGAACTACTAGCAGAGAGTCTGACTTTACCAGCAGATCCCGAGCACCTATTTAATAGGCCAAGCAAAGGCTAGTGATCAGTGCCTCGTATTTTATTTGGTTGTTCGTGACCTCAAAAGCTACTGAAATTGATTGACAGATGTGTTCTTTGGTTGGGTTGCTTGGTGCCAATCCCAACATTGTGGTTGCCTGCTTAGAAGCTCCATCGACGTGTATAATCCACGTCCTATCGCTCATAAGGTTTTCTCATCTTTCTCTCTTGCTCTCTAGCTTCAAAGAAGTCCGCTAAGAAATCAATGATTGTCTACTCTTTGATAGTCATCTGATGAACATACTTGATGTCGTATTTGTTAAGTTCCATTATCCATTTTAACAGTCGATCAGAATGTTTCAGTTGAGTGAGTGTAGATTTCAACGGGTGATCTGTGACAACCCTGATCAACCGCTTTTAAAAATATGGTGAGAGCCTAAAGAAGAAAATAATTAATGCAAACATTAATTTTTTACATAGTTGGGTACCTGGTTTTGACGCCCCGGAGTACCCTACTGGTGTAAAACACTGGAAATTGCTTCCCCGCGTCTTCCCTGACCAGCTCCAAGCTGACGAGCTCTCGTTCAACTCCGAGATATAGCAACAGTTCCTCCCAAGTTTTGGACTCTAGAGCAATGAAGTTGATATGGAATGAACCCCGCAAGTAGATCTTGATTGGTCGATGGGTCCATCTGTGGACTCCTCCGTTAAGGCCTTCACCTATCACTGCATTGGTCATCTGACAATGACGAGGACACTCCTCTCTGTTGTGTCCATGGTCTCGGTGGTAGGAAAAACACTTGTTCGGACTCTAGAGGGATTTTCTACGAGGGGTCTTCTTGAAAAAAGTACTTATTTTGAATGGTTTGGACTAGCTCGACCATTGACACCTTCAAGGATGTCCAATCCTACATCTCTCGATGTAATTGTGGTCGCTCATAGTATTAGGACGACTCTTATTGTCCCAATTACTCCCTCGATTATCACATGACTGAGGGTTGTCGCCCGACCGACTGTTGGGGACCTGATCACCCTTCAGTTTTTTCCCGTCGCTTAGGGTCCGTTTGGGGCAGCTTATTTGGTGCGGTGGCATTTTGAAAATGCACCTGACCTGTTTGTTAAACTGATTTTTTATAACGTATGCTTTTTCAAAACGCTAAAAATAACATTTTTACCCCGCACATGTCTAGGTGCAGTGTCAGCTTTCTGGTTACAGTCTGACTTAAAAAAAAAATAAAAATTTTAAGTAGCCACCGCACCTAGCTTATCGGCAGATTATTTTTAATCAGCTTATCAACAGATTATTCAATAAGTTGCAGTTGCCCCGAACAGACCCTTAGCTTTTCATTTTCTGTAACCGACACTCAAATGATTTTGGTTGGATTTCCAAGTAGTCCATATGGTCTTCCCCGACATCGATGTGATCGTTAGTTCCTAGAACTTGATAAAAGATCTTAGTCCGAGCAAGTTCAAATGATACCTAAATCATTTGTTGCAGATTCCCTACTTTAGGGCAGTTCGAGCGTTGAGATGCTCCTGGTTTCTTACCTCAAGCATTTTCTTCTAAAAGCGAGTGATGTAAGCTCGCACGCTTTCATTCTCCCCAACTTAATATGAAGCAAAGTCTCAATGTCTTTCCTTGGCTTTTCTACGTCGTCGAAGTGCGCCAAAAAGGGTCTTCTAAATTCATAGAAGGATGGAATGATCCCATCTAGCAGGCTATTGAACCGTCAGAGAACTAACTCCTTTAGTGTGAATAGGAGAAGTCAACACTTCATCGCGTCGTCGATCTGCAAGACTCCGACCACCATTCAAAAGAAGCCACATGTTCGGTCAGGGTCGCTCCTCCCCTTATAAGGATCCAATGAGAAATCCTTAGCTTCTCAAGGGATGTAGTTTTCAGGATCCGCCAAGAAAAGGATATGCCTGCAGTCGGTCGGGCGAGCGCTCCCCATCAAGCCACCCGATGTCTGACCATTTGAGTAGATCCCACACTATCAATGTGCGAAGAGTCTCCCTGCCCTTCATTCGGTTGGTCACCACTCACCAGCTAGGAGTGTAAACAAGCTAAACACGAGCGAGACGGGTCGATTCAAATTATTCTCTTTGATTCAAGACTTCATTTGTCCAATTATCATTTTCAGCCGCTTGATCTCATTGAGATTTGATAGCGACTTTATATATGCTTAAAACAATACAAGAATTTGATATCGATGCTAGAAGATTTAAATCCCCGGCAATCGCGTCAAAAACTTGATGCAACTTTTAATATGCAAGAATTTATAAACCCAGATTTATATTTTTATAATGATTTTGTAAAGTCACAATTTCAAACGAAAGTATACGTAAGTAATACAGAGCTCTAGTGGAGTCCCGTTTATCGATCCCGCGAGGTAAGAGGTCCTTAGTCAAATTCTAATCTACTACAATTAGTCCTTAGTTTGGAATGTCGATTAAAATGATGTTTTATCTAACAACTACTCCTAAATGCAAGGGTTAAATGTAAAGATAGCAACTATAACTAAGTGCAAATATTAATTCTAAAGATAACCCTTTTTGGATGAATTAGCTTGGATAATTTTGAGATATTTAAAACTACTATTCTTATCTAATGAATTAGATAATGTAAATGAATGAGATGCATTAAATATTGCATGTGCCAAATAAGAGCAATCCTGTTCTTTACCCTTTGGTCCAGATATAAAGAACATTGACTAATCCTTTGATTGTTTACTGAATTCGTGGCTAAGCTGGGAGGATACCGGCTCTCACTTCGGAACTTCCACGTTCCCTTCACCTGAGGGCTAACATCTCCGCTTCAGTACTCAAACAATAGGACCGAATTGGGGATTTTAGTCTGTCACCCCAAAATCTCCAATTCTACGCCCATCAAAGATTTTGGGTGACAGACTAAAATCCCCAATTCGGTCCTATTGTTTGAGTACTGAAGCGGAGATGTTTAAGTTTATGGGAGTTGAGTGAACCACATTCACTTTCTCCACACTTTTCCTAACATTCCTCTCACACATAACCCATTTTTCTAACATAAATTCGTTCTTTTAAAGTGTAGGGATGAAGTTTGAAGAGTTGCCACAAGAACCTTTTTAAAAAGCGTCAAAATACGTTGAATTTTGGCCAATAACCGCCAAAAGTAGGTCCATAGTCATCTAGGTCCATAGTCAGCCCGGGCGCCGTCAGCGAGCTTTTCTGTCATTTTTCGGTCTTCTCGTGTAAATCTCGCCGTCGACGCCGTTTTGGTGCCGTCGGCGAGCAGACTGCACAACTCCACCGTTTCGTTCCGTTTGACTCCATTTTAGCTCAGTTTCGCCCCATTTCAGTTACGTTGTGTTCCTAACAGATAACCCTACAAAATAAACATGAAAACAACCTTCCTTTAAAGTGTAATCTCATTCAAAAATATGCAAGGAGTGTAAAAGAGATTCAGCATCAAAAGACTTATCGAAAGGTAACATGACAAAATTTCATTTCTTGCTCGTTTTTGCTTCAAATTGCACTGTTTTTGCATCTTTTTGCTCCAATGACCATAATTAATCATACTTGCAACAAAATATCAAAAATACACTTCTTTAAAGTGCAATATCATCAAAAACAGTGTTGAATATGTATGAAAATCTCAACATATTTTGCTTTGCCTCAAGATTCGTGCTAAATGTTTTGATGCACATACTAATACTAATGTCAAATGTCTCGACTAAGATTGGTGCTTTTGATCAATGCTAGCGCTAATGCTTATCTTTAACATTATTGCCTACATATGCTGCCAACATTAATATTGACGTGTCATATAATTCGTAGAGTTGATGCATGCAATTCACATCAACTTCCCCTATCAACACTTGCTAGCCACTAACAATAGCATAAATGTTCGAGGTCACTAATTGTGAAACCCATCAGGCATATTAATTCTTACACTTAATATTGCCTAAAAGGTCACATGATGAGTTAAAAATTGATATTTTGAAAAAAAAATGCGATAAATATAATCAAATTTGAAGTTATATTTAATTTAAAATAAACGAAAATAAACGTCAGAATTTTGCAATTAGAAAATAGTTTTACAAAGTATGAATTTAATCATAATTAAAGAAGATGGCGGTAGTGCCTTGATGCCTTTCTTCGTCGGATACCTAATTTCCGCGATGCTTCGTCATCGACATCCTGACAGCTGGCAATTACCTGTCCCGAAAGGCAAGCTAGAATCCCGTCACGCAATCCTCAGGATTACCTGCGCCTGCTCTCAAAGGCGCGCCTTTTTCTTAGTTTGTTTCGCATGGTGGTAACTAAAGCGAGAGTATTCGTAACCTGGAGGTCCGGCCTTAGAGCGCTATAAAGCCAACCCAATCCCCACTCTCCCAAATCAACCAAAATACAGATTCGCTTGCGAAAGAGTAGCACTCATCAAAGGTATCTCTCTATTTCTCTCTACAACTTTTAATAGGGTTGGCGGGCTTAAGGATGCGAGTAGTTGTTTGTATCTGGTTTTCTTCGGATGGGCCGTTTGCGGGTTATACAATCTTTGTTATTAATTTTTTGCCAAAACTCACCTGGTACCCTAACCCGTTTGTTGCTTGGGTTGGAATTTTAGGGTTACCCCTCTAAGGTTTCTTTCTTTTTGTCCCTCTGTTTTGTGCAAGAACATGAATTTTCTTTTGCTTTGCCTTTTATTGACGATCGGTCTTGTTGAATATGGAGGATATGGATAGATCTTGTGACTGTTTTTGAGGTTCTTAATTTTTTTTTTAATGTTCAATATTGCTTAGTTTTTTTTTTTTTTAATTTTATAATTTGGTGACAGATGCAGATCTTCGTCAAAACCCTCACAGGCAAGACCATCACCCTTGAGGTGGAGAGTTCTGATACCATCGACAACGTGAAGGCTAAGATACAGGACAAGGAGGGCATCCCGCCGGATCAACAGAGGCTGATCTTTGCCGGAAAGCAGCTAGAGGATGGCCGAACCCTTGCTGATTACAATATCCAGAAGGAATCTACCCTACACCTTGTGCTTCGTCTTAGGGGTGGGATGCAGATTTTCGTCAAGACCCTCACTGGCAAGACCATCACCCTCGAGGTGGAGAGCTCTGACACCATCGACAACGTAAAGGCTAAGATCCAAGATAAGGAGGGCATTCCCCCGGATCAGCAGAGGCTGATCTTTGCCGGCAAGCAACTCGAGGATGGCCGAACCCTTGCTGATTATAATATTCAAAAGGAGTCCACCCTTCACCTTGTTCTCCGCCTCAGGGGTGGGATGCAGATATTTGTCAAGACCCTTACTGGAAAGACCATCACCCTTGAGGTGGAGAGCTCTGACACTATAGACAACGTGAAGGCTAAAATCCAGGACAAGGAGGGCATTCCCCCGGACCAGCAAAGGCTGATATTTGCTGGAAAACAGCTTGAGGATGGCCGTACCCTTGCTGATTATAACATCCAGAAGGAATCTACCCTACATCTCGTGCTTCGTCTTAGGGGTGGTATGCAGATATTTGTGAAGACACTTACGGGGAAAACTATCACCCTTGAGGTGGAGAGCTCTGATACTATTGATAACGTGAAAGCCAAAATCCAGGACAAGGAGGGCATCCCTCCAGACCAGCAACGGCTGATCTTTGCTGGCAAGCAACTGGAGGATGGCCGCACCCTGGCAGACTACAATATTCAGAAGGAATCTACTCTTCACCTGGTGCTCCGCCTTCGTGGTGGTATGCAGATATTTGTGAAAACACTTACTGGGAAAACTATCACTCTTGAGGTGGAGAGTTCAGACACAATTGATAACGTGAAGGCAAAGATTCAGGACAAAGAGGGGATACCGCCAGATCAGCAGAGGCTCATCTTCGCTGGAAAACAGCTTGAGGATGGCCGCACCCTTGCGGATTACAACATTCAGAAGGAATCCACCCTCCACCTCGTCCTCCGTCTCCGTGGTGGTCAGTGACCGGTGACCGTTTGCTTCCAGTCTTTATCATGCTATGCTAGTGCTGATGTATTTGGTATCTAGTGGTTGTTTTTATTGACTTCCTGTTGCCTCCCTGGCTGTTGAAATGTGGTTCCTTGTCAACTCAATGTTTCCATTCTCTATGTTTTTCTTATCTAGTTTAGCACTGCTTTCAATATTCAGGTTATCTAATAAATGAATATGATGCATCTTGCTTATAGTTCTTCTTATTTTGGTTTGTTTCATCTGTGATGTGTGATATTAGGTGCGGTGGTATAAGGGTGCTCATGCCGTTTGAATTTAAAATGGGAATGCTTCCACTTGGACTTGTGCTCGAGATTGTGATATTTTGCATCGATTGAATTTGTTTGGAAGCTTTTTTTTTTCCTTGGATTGATGCTTTTTGAATTGGCTAAGTTGCTAGTTGGTCTATTTAGATTATTTTTGGTTCATAGTCTACATTTAACATGTTACTATTTCTTGGATTGCAAAAAATGTAACTTCAGATTCTAATTTTGCTTGTATTTAAACGTGATCATTTATTCCTTGGAGTTTAGAAAGTTTAGCAAATCGAAAGGTCAATATCTCTTATTTAGCATGTCAATCGACGAGCAACCTTCTATTTAATAGGATTAAGGGAGAAACCCTCAGATTCTGATTTTTCAGCTTGTGAATTTAACATTTGATTTTGCTTATGTTTTGAGTTGTTCACAAGAATTTTCTATTTATGTTTCTATTTCATCGAGAAGATTAAAATTCTTAAAAGAATTATGCATAAATGTTCTGCTTATGTAGATTTGCTGTTGAATGATTTTGAGTTTCAGAAATGATATGAATAGTTCAATTTGACTGTTCAAACTTATTGCTGATGGAAGGCAATTATGTTAGTGCCGTGTAGTTGCACTCAAGTGGAATATTTTACGTGTGTTTTGAATCCTGCATATGATAATCTTCTACAAATATTTGGGAATACTGTTCTAGTTGGTTTCTGAAAGGAGTTGATTAATTCCTTTAAGCTCCACATCTGGCCTAATTTTGTCTGTTTAACTTATTTAATAATGTCATTTAGGAAATTTTCTTGGATAGGAGGCTTTCCGCATCATGGCTGAAGACTTGGGTGAGCATCGTTTTTGACTTGATTTTATTAGTTCTTTGACCTGCTGGAAACTTGCTATCTCGAACCTTATTTGACATTTTTAGTTGTTTATTTTTATTACATTAAAAGAAAAAAAAAAAACCTTTTTTTACCTGTGTTTCTTTCTCTGTTATATTTCTCGATCCTGGAATGTGTATTCTAGTCACACATTTAGGCTAGATGAGAATTTTTGGCTTTTTGTACGTTCTTTTATACAAAATAATAGCAGCTTTATGGTGCACTTGGGGAACGTGGCTTGTAAGGGTGGCCATAAATTTAGGGAAAGGATGTTTGTTTGCAAATTTGTTCAGGAGGTTGATTTTATGTGAAGTTTAAGAGGGGGGTTAGGTATGCAGATTTGATGGGTTTAGGTGATCTATGAAATGATAGGGGATGGAGATATGATGGTTGTAGCTATTTCATTAAAAATTTTGATTGTTCGGAAGATAATTTATGAGTCGTTAGGGGTTGTTGTTGCTTCAAAGTTTTGATGAGTGGAGTGAAAGGGAGGTTTAGTGGTTGGATTTGGGTGAATATAAAAAGTTTAGTTGGTTTTACTTATGAAGATATAAGGGGAAGTATGTCCAATATCACTAGAGAGGAATATATAAAAGTAAATTCTAGAAACTAAATGAAGGGGCTGGTTTTGGTCACCTAACCATGGAAAAATTAAATAAGGGGAAATGTGTGTTGGAATTATAAACAGAAGTTCTATATCACTTGAGATGAATATATACAATTAAATTATAGAAATAGATCATAGAAACTAAAAGAAGGGGTTTTCATTTAGGCGGCCTAACCATGGAACAATTAGATAATCACAAATCTCTCCAAAAAAAAAAAAAGAATTAAAGACTGTCAATTTGATTTCAATTTAAAAATAAAATTTCAATTTTTACGAACACATGATATTTAAAAGTATTACACCAAGGGAATAAAAAAGTATCGCTTAAATTTAATGGCCGCTAAAGTTATAAAAAATGCATCCAAATTTTTTTCTTACTTTTTAAATTCTTTCTTGGAATTACAAGGTGCTAATAAATCTTAAAACAGTTTGTGGTGATTTTACCTATAAATGATTATTAAATGATTATTAAGTATTGTGAATATTTACAAATTTTACATCAGTTTCATAGCTGTCTTTCCAAAATATTTAAAAATTCTATCGGAATTATTCATTAAATTACATAATGACATTTGATCCACAGTTATTTTTACTCCAGTTTTGTTGCCTCTAGATGGTTAAATAATTATGTTTTTAGTAATTAGTCTTATGAACTGGCTGTTGCCCATCTGATTTTGTTGAGTTTGTATCATTTTATTGGTTATGGATAGGCTCACAAATGTTATTCAAAATTTTGTATTTATCTTTGATTTCTACAACAACAACAACAAGCCTTTGTCTCAACTACATGAATCCTTTTTCTCCATTGTGTCCTATTGAGTGTCATATTTTCATTTAATTTTAATGAATTATGATCATTTTTTATACAATATGCCCAAGTCCTTTTTTAGGTCTACCTCTGCCTTTTCTAACATAAGACGAATCTAAAACATCCACTCTCCTAGCCAGATCATAAGATGGTTGACGTTTAATGTGACCAAAATATCTAAGACGACTTGCTCTAATCTTGTATGCTTGTTGACCTCGCTTTCGGTCGAGGTGTAGTTTTCCCCTCCTTAGTAGCCTAAGATCTAGCCGTAGGACCTTTCTGTCGACTACTCCTAGAAAACTAGTGAAGGAGCCCCTCCCCGTTAGCAATTCTGGACTTTTCTTCCCTCGACTTGACGTTCCATGTAGTAGTCTTGACTGCTATTGCTTAGCAGGTAAGGCTACTCCGAAGGAACTCAGGGAGCATTCCTATAGGACTGCCGACCTTAGGATTGATTCAACTCGTTGATTTGGCGTCGCTGCGTTCTTCGCCGTTCTGCGCCGTCCTGTTTAACCAAGTTCGAGCCGAAATCTTGATAGGATTTGGACCGCGACGCGTTTTTAACCCGATCGACGACGGGGTTGCCCAGATGACTCTGGATGACGAAACAGACTGCACCGACACGTCCGGGACATCGATTTTGCTTAGGAGAGACGTTTGTTTCGTTGTGAGGGCATTTCTGGAGAAGGAGATGTGTTTAAGTATTATTTATAATAATAAATAATATTTTATTATTATAAATAAAACTTATAAACCTACCCTAATTTCATTTCCCCTCCCGTTTTCCGTCTCTCACGTGCGTCCGTCCCTCTTTCGTCTCTGCTCTGGTCTCTGTGGTCGCTCGCGTGACCCCACAAACTCGAGCCGTTGGAACGAAGGTTCCCGCGATCCGCTCTCTCGCAGTTGCCCATTCCTCCTCATCATTTGCTGGCTCCTCGTGCCGCAAACGGCATGGCGCACCTCTGCGCTCGATCTCTGCGGGATTTTTTCAATCATTTGCCTTCTTCTTCCCTTAGCATATATCATAGCTCCTCTGTGAAGCTTCAAGTGGCCGAAAATCATTTTCTGGGGAGGACTCTGATGATGAGGACTCTTCTCTACTCACTCTCTTAAGTTTTTTTTTTTTTTTTGAACTCTCGTGTTGCTGGAGAAAGGGGTTGGCTAGGGAATACTTTTCTGCAACTCCTTTTGTGATTCTACTTTAAGGAGGTACTTCCCTCTCCCCCTGTGCGTTGCCTGTGTTCGGCCCTGCTCTTTACCGAGCCCCTGCGCTTTATTTGTGTTCGTCCCTGTTCTCTGCCGAGCTCTATTAGCAAGTTAGAATAGGAAGATTACTATTTGACTCATTCCTAAACATGATTACTATTTGCCTCATTCCTAAACATGTTCTAACTTATTCTTTATACATTTGTTATGTGGGAATGACATTTAAAAGCTTGAGGGTGTGTATTTCCTTCTCCCTCCCTTTCTCTGTGCTTTACTGGCTCTCGGTTATGGCCTTGCCGAGCCTCTGATGATGATCTTATGGTGTGGTGCTAGAAGTTAGGTTTGGTTAAGCAATGTGGCATGCTATTAGTCATTTCTTTTACTTTGCTTATCTAAAGTGCTGAAGTTATGACATGTTTCCCATCTCCCAAAGCATTTTATATTGGAAGTAATTTAGAGGATGGTTTTGAAATAATTTGGCCCTTCTCATGAGCATGTTAGTATATATATTATGAAGCTTTCATCCACTTTCACTCAAAGCATGTGGTAGTTCTATTTTGAGATGTCTTAAAGGCATGAGAATATTGCTCTAACTTTTATTATGGCTTAGTATT
>NW_018165318.1:637627-660878 GCF_001263595.1 Phalaenopsis equestris | reverse complement strand
AGTGATTGGAAGTTGATTTATGAGGAAGCTAGGTTCTTAATCTCTGTTAGTGTTTTGCTTTAACCCTTATTCGAGAGTTGGATTGACCCTAGTTGGAGGCTCGGGTTTGCTTTGTTTCGCCCCTGCCCGAGATGCGGATGTGAGTTTTGGCTTTCATTGACCTTAGCTCATACCCGTAGGACCTATTGGAGTTTGTTGAATTTAATTTAGCCCCTCTTGTTGGGCTTGAGTCATTTGAATGATTGTAAGCGGATCAAATTTGTTATTTTGAGAGATTCGTGATATTTTGTACTCTCTTATGTATATCAAAACTTTTATGGAACTTATTTGAGTCGCCTCGGCCGTGAGCCTTCCCTTTCCCTTTGCCTCGTGTCTTTGCTGTGAGCCTTGCTTACAATGCTTTGGAGTTGGTTTGGATTGCCCTGTTTGTCGGGGCTATGAGTACTTCCCTTCTTTAAGTCCTAACCGTGGGTCTCTGTCTTTTATATTGGCCTTGTTTTGCCTTGGCCGTGAGTCACCTGTGGGAGTTTATTGGGGTCTGGAGCTCGACGGTGCTGATATTGACTTTTACTTGTGAATTTTCTTGGCTTTACCGGCTTTACCTCACTTGGGTTTGGCTTTACCTCACTTGGGTCGAGGATCTTGGTAGTTGTCTTCCTTTCTCTACTGATACAGGCACACCTCAGTGCATTGGAAAATATTGGAAAAATTTCGTGTTTGTTTGATGTGTGAGGCCATGGATTAATTTGAGAGTTGGGAGATTTTGATATCAACTTGGGGTTTGGAGGATTTGCAAGTCTTATTTGGGAGAGCATTTGACTGATTTGATTAATCTCTTATGTCATTGGGGTTTGAAAAATCAACGTAAAATAGCCCTTTATGTTTGTTAGGAAAGACCTTAGGCCCTACTTTTTGAGGTCTTTTCGATAGTTTTGAGAACTGATCTATTTTTTTTTTCGGTGTTTTAGATGGATCAGTGCCTCCTCTCTCACATCCCATTTTTGTTCTTTTTTTTTCTTGCTTCTTAGTTCGATTTTTTATGCTTATGTCCGACGCATAAGTGTCAATGTATGCCCTTTTGCTATACGTGAAACCATCAAGCAAGGTCGCAATTAGTTTGTTTTGGGGCGTAGGGTGGTGATGATAAAGACACACTGAAGATAGAGCAGAAAGATGCCCTGTCCTATAACATCAATCTCCAGGTATTTGATGAACAATAGGATAACGGTATACTTCATCGACATAAGTCTAGCAGGAGTTGACTCGAACCTCCTCAGGTAGTTGGACAATAAAAAAAATTGTTAAAACTTATTTAAAAAAAATAAAAATATATTTTTCATTATAAAATAAAATTTGATGATCTTTTTTATGAGACCTATGTGCATGTCAAAAACATAAATTTTAAAATACATTTTAAAATTGATTGTCCACCTGATGAATACTTGTTTAGGCTGGGAAATAACTCTCTAGGTGAGGTTCAAAATACACTTCTAAACGAGTAACATGTTCTATATTTTCGGGTGACCGAGTAGCCTTCGTGGACCCTCGAGTATGTATGTATATCTGAGCCTAGCCCCACATGAGTGCTTGCGGTCCCCTTTACCCGAACTTTTTTTGTTTTATCGAAACTTTGGGACAAGACACTCGTGTTTCTTTTCCTTTCTTTTGAGATTTCTCCAAAATTTTTTAGGATTTTTACTTAAGTCTTTTCTTGTTGATTTTCTCGAGTATTCTACCATGAGTCGTTGTTACACTCTTCTTTGAATTTCCTGGATGACGTTTCTTCCAGACTTCGTTTTTTGCGATGCATTTCAACTTGCTATATTTAAGAAACAGCGGATCTCACAGGGATACATGTTTGCTTTACATTTACAACACTTCATTTACCTGTTTATACCTGCTACTGTTCTTCCTGTACAACATGTTATACTATTCATGTTTCTACCTGTTACTGTCCTATACAACATGTTGTATTATTCCCGTACAACATGTTATACAATTTCTGTTTTTACTTGCTACTGTTCTACATGCATCCTACTGTTTGTCCTGTACTGCACATTTTATATTATATAGCCTTAATCATGCATTCTTTTTATATAGGATGTTTAGAAGACTATTACCATATGGTTGTTTGATTTGACTCATCATAACTTGACACCATAAAAAACTTAAACTCGTCACGACAAGGAGCTTGGAACTAGCGCGGTGGGCAACACGACAATCTTAAATAGCAGAACATGTCTTCCCCAGCTAAGTCATTTCTTTCCTAGAAATTACATCAATCCATAATATTTTGAGGTTGTTTGCCTAACACAACATAAACCTTCAACATTTTCGTTAGGCATTTGTATAACTCTGCTATACGATTTAAGCCCTAACTCGCTTTAGAATTCTGAGGTTGTCGTTCGTTACGACCTAAATTCTCACATCTTCCGGGCAATTTGTGTGAGCGTTTCACACGAATGTAAGCCCCAATTAAATAAAATTGGCAGGATAAAACACTTGAATATTTTTCGTCGAAACTGAAGCCAAACCATAGGGTAGACTGGGAAGCCATCGAGAATCTCCTCTAGATTTGTGGCATCCCCTAGTTCTTCCTCCTTTGGATGCTACAATAAATGTTTCAAGTTTGAATCATTAGCTTTTGCACACCTCTTTGTCCAATTTCGTTGAAAAGTCTTATCCTTTTGAAGTCTTGATATAGGAAGCTTTTCCGAACCCAGCTTAAAATAAATCCTATTTAATTTTTCATATTAAATAGGGGAATTTGTCGGTAAATAAAACTGTTTCGCAGATCAAACGGACGTCATATATATCTTGTTTATTTAATCGAGTCTTATCCTCAAGTTTTGTGTTTATCCCTTGGGATAGATACAGAGTTTGAGGTAAAACTCTCTTTCATTTAAACTATGATTAGTTTGATTTCATATTTGATTTTAAAACTTAAATCTATATGTAAATTAAAACGTCTTTCTGAAGCGGGCGACGGTATTTCGATCCCGGTGGCCGACAACTTATTACAGGCAACAACAACAGCCCACCACCACACTTTTTATCGTCGACAGTGCTACTAGAGCTACAACAACCCTATCAGGAATATATTCATTTTGCATTTTTTCTCTACGTGTCTAGCCACTCATCCACGAAAGCATTCCATCTTAACAACACTTTATTTACGCTTCTCTTTTAAAGGCCACCATTCTGTGCTATATAGAATTTTGATCTCACCACCATCTTATGAAATTTTATTTTCAATCTAAGTGGTACTTTTGTATCACACAATAGGCTCGATGCATTCCTCGACTTCAACCAACCAGTTTGAATTCTACTAATAACATCTCAGTTTATATAAGAAATTATGTTATCAATATTTTATGACAGTTTATTTAATGAATTATTAACATAATTTTTTATATTTTATATTTTCTTTCACATTATTATTCTAACACCAACTATTTTTATTTATTTAATTTTTTTCCTTTAGATTATCCAATTACATCTTTTGTCATTTGTGTAATTTTATTTATTCCATGTATAACTTGTTTCTTCATGAACGTCTCAAAACTTGAAATCTTGAAGTTTACTCTTAAAAATAATTTTATGTCTTTCAAGTGCATCCATCTAATCCCATGACAATGATTTATAATATTCTGTTCTTACAATTTTTCATCTTAAAATCGAGAATTAATAATTAATATTGAGTACATAAATTCTCACTTGAAATGACTTTACAATCTTTACATTCTCGAATATCTCTTATCCTCATAAGAAAATAATCAATTCGTGTTGTATCGGATCCATTCTTATAAGTTAGAAATTTTCTATAATTTCTACACTTGATATAATTTTTATTAGGAAGACATTACTGAAATAAGTAACATATTATAACAATCCAGGCTTGTTTGAAAAATTGAGAATTTTAGTATAATTAATATTGATAACATGTTATGTAATTTTGGTGAGCCTAATATTGATAGTTATTATTTAGTATTTTTAGAAGATAATGTGGCATCTAAATATGATTAATTCAATTATATCGTTTTTATTTTATAGAAAGATGAAGATATGGATATGATTTTTTACGTAAATAGATGGTTAAAATGTTAGAGTTGTATCATGATTTTTGGGTGATCATAGGCTATAACTGTGACATAAAAATGTAAATTTAAAACTCTTGGTTTAATTTTAAAGAAAAATGATAGACATATAAATGATGACGTGATTTCTTATGTTAAAGATCACATCGTTAATTTGTTGACTAGTATCAAGAGTTTTGGGTGATATTAAGGTATCATGGAGACAACAATAAAATTTTAAAGCTTTAGTTACCAATAATGTATGTTTTTGAATATATGTGGTAAGGAAATTATTGATGTCCAAGTTGAGTGATGAAAATAAGAATGTTAAATAGACGTGCTGAGAAATTAAACAAAAAGATAAACTAAGGAACACTTGATTTAAAACGTTGGATGGATTAGAATGGCCTTTATTAAAGGTGTGAAAAATGAAATGTTGACGTTAACATTTTTGGGCATGCATAATGAATGGTGATAATTTGCTCAATGAACCAACATATAACATTAGTTAAGAGTATTATGAAGTGGATTTGTGTTGGTTTCTTGAAATGAAAAAAAAGATAAAATTTAAGAGAATTGATGTAGATTGAAGAGAAAATTAGAACCATACACCTTTCGTGTAGCCTTACAATATTTAAACTCAGAGCTAATAGCAAACTTCCAAGAAAATGACCTAAAAACCAGTCAAGAAAATAACAAGAAATAAAATCAAGAAAAATAGTAACTAGACTCAATAAGCAGTCCTAAGCATGTATTCCAACACTCCTCCTTTCTTTAGGAGCTGCGAACACCAAATTTCTGCCTTAAAAACTCAAACTTGCTGATTGGAAGTGACTTTGTAAGCAAATCTGCCAACTGATATTCAGATTTGCAGTAATTCAGAGTTACAAATTCTTCTTTCTGTACTTCTCTTAGAAAAAATAACTTGATGTTGAAATGCTTAGTTTTCCTATGAAACACAAGATTATGGGAAATGGAAATGACAATTTGGTTGTCAACAAAAATCTCAGTGCTTTCTTTCTGCTCCAGATTGAGTTCCATTAAAATTTTCCTCAGCATATTGCCATTCTTTGCCTTAGAAACTCAAACTTGTTGATTGGAAGTGGTTTTGTAAATAAATCTGCTAACTAATCTTCAGATTTGCAGTAAACCAGAGTCACAAATTGTTCTTTCTGTACTTCTCTTAGAAAAAATAACTTGATGTTGAAATGCTTAGTTTTTTTTATGAAACACAGGATTATGAGAATTGAAAATGACAACTTGGTTGTCAACAAAAATCTCAGTGCTTTCTTTCTGCTCAAGATTGAGATCCATTAAAATTTTTCTTATCATATTGCTATTCTTTCTCTTGGGAGAATCTTCATTCAAGTCGTCGAAGAAAGGGGAGCTTTGCAGCTTCCTAGGGAGCAGTGAATTGTAGTCTGATTTAAGAGAGCCCGTCCTCTCAACTATTCTGCCATTGTTCCCTGGTGTGAGAACTGTTGCAGCTGCTTCAACTGCATTTCTCCATTGATCTGACTGCACCCTTAGCCTCCTCAGCTCAGCCTCCATCTCTGATTTCACTGCCTGAGCAGCCTCAAGCTGCTCCAAAACCTTTGTTGCCTTGTTTTTATTTTCAGCCTCCTCATTAACAACACCTAGTCTCATCAATGCTTTTTGTTCTGCAGATTTTGCACTCTCAACATCCAATACAACAACAACATAATTCTCCTGATGCTCCCTGTCTATTGATCTTCGTTTTTAGCCGTCATTCTCATCCATAATGCTTTGCAGCTGTGTCTCCTTATCTAAGACTTTTGCTTTCAGTTCTGTGACCTATGTAGTAGCCTTTACCAGCCTCATCTCCGAATCAAATTGGCTCGCCATTGACTTATTCATTTCATCTTTCAATTCATCATTCATTCGCGACATGGCTGAGAGTTCTATTTTCATACTCAAAAGCCGAGCTTTCAACTCTAAAAGTTTTGCAGTTGTTTTCTGTAAGGTTGACTCTATTTCTAATTCCCTCAGCCTTGCATCAACATTCACATGCTCAGCCATCTCAATTGCTGATTGAATCTTGATAGTGCTTTCAATTTGTTCCTCATGCATTGGATTGAGTGAATAACTCTTCCCTTCCATCTTAACTTCAAACATCTTTTGGCTCGCAACATCCTTTATCGCACATGTCTTCCCCATGAACATCACTTTGAATCCTTTTTCTATTAATTTACCAACGCTGAGCAAGTTTTGATCAATATCTGGTACATAGAGAACATCAGTGATCAACCTTGTTCCTGAACAACTTGCAATGGCTGCGGTGCCCTTTCCTTTGACTACAATATATTCACCATTCCCAATTCTGACATTCTTGGACTCGGTGTTCTTCAATTCATTGAACAACTCCTTGTCATGTGTCATATGATTAGTGCAACCACTATTAATAAGCCAATTTTCACTAATTTCAGAACTCGTGAAACAAATTGCAACGAAAATTTGGTCATCTTCTTCTTGATTTGCCACTTGTGCTTCATCTCCTTGCTGTTTATCTTTATTATTGCAAATGACAGCTTCATGTCCCATTTGATTGCACTTGCTGCACTTTGCATCTGGTCTTCTCAAACATTTGAAAGGAGGATGACCTTTCTTGCCACAATGTTGACATGGAGGGTAATCTTTTTTAACTCCTAATCTTTTATTTTCAGTTTTGCTTCTGTTCTCAGGAGCAGATCTTTATCCACTTATAGCTTGAAACTTCTTGTTCTTGGGCCACCTATTCTTTTCATCATCTACTGGTAGAGCTCCTTCAACGGCTCCTTCTTCCCTCATTATACGCCTCTGCTCTTGTGCTTGTAAAGCACTTAAGAGTTCTGTCAAAGTAATCTTTGACAGATCCTTTGTGTTTTCTAAGGTGGTGATGGTAGTCTCGAATCTTTCAGGCACTGTCACAAGGATTTTCTGAACAATTCTTGAATCTTCCGGAGAAAGAGCCCAATAATTTGACACGATTTGCTATGTTGAGTAGTCTGTCAGAGAATTCCTTTATGGTTTCTGGCTCCTTCATCTTTTTAGAATTCAAAGTCACGAACCAAGTTTAGCACTTGCATCCCTCGAATTCTTTCCTCTCCTTCGTACTCGGATTTGAGATAATCCCAAATCCCCTTTGCCGTTTTCAACAACATGATACAAGTGAAGATTGTGGAGGAAATTGCAGCAAACAGGAAGACTTTTGCCTTTGACTTCTTTGTCTTCTTCTTCTTTTGTGCTTTAATTTGTGCTACGGTGGGATTTTCAGGGAAAAGAGGAATGCCATAGTTTTCTTTTACTGCTTACCAGAGATCCAAAGCTTTAAGGTAAGTCTCCATGCAGACTGCCCAGATCTGGTAGTTGTCTCCGTCAAACACTGGTGGAGCAACTGAGGAAAAACTAGGTTCGATCTTCATAACTGCTCAAACTAGCACACAACTCCCTTAAGAAGAGAGCTCTGATACCAAATTGTTGGTTTCTTGAAATGCAAAAGAAGAGAAAACTTAAGAGAATTGATTTAGATTGAAGGGAAATTAGAACCACACATCTTTTGTGTAGCCTTACAAGTGTAGCCTTACAATACTTACAATATTTAAACTTGGAGCTAATAGCAAACTTCCAAGAAAAAGACCTAAAATCAGCCAAGAAAATAACAAGAAACAAAATCAAGAAAAATAGCAACTAACTCTTAAGATTAAGGAACAAACTTGACTCAATTAAACTTAGTCTCAATAAACAGTCCTAAGCATGTATTCCAATAAATTGTTAAACCCAAGTTTAAGTTATTCATTAAGATTTGTGAATCGCAAGTTTTAGCTCCTCTGAGGCTCAGACATTTGTCAATAAAACAAATGAAAAGTTGATATACATAATAAATTTTCTTTGCTTTATCATTATATAAATTCTCGCATTACTCAATAAGCATCCAAATTCGTGTAGGATTTGTGAATAGATTCATAAAGTGTCTAAATTCGTGTATGATTTGTGAATATATTTATAATTCTTGGGATAAGAATGATGATGCACTCAATACACTCAAATATTTATGAGATTTATTATTGGAATTTACACTATTTGGACTCGGGAGTATGATCTGTATCAATTTTCAAGTGCACTCTATTTAGTTCAATATCATATTTTATTTTATGATCTTAATTTTTTTCGTTACGATAACACACAAATATTAGTTGATTTGAGCACTAATCAAAATTTCATAACAAGTTTTGTTTCATGTTATGTTTCTTTATCATTTTGTTTTTCCATTGGTTTGTTTTTTCTATTTATTTTGCTGCGGGAGGAAGGATACATTTCAGTATCATTAGACAATATATGATGTCTTGTTTTTTTTTTAAACGAAGAGGAATGTAAATATCACTTTATGGTAATATTTTGAATATTATATGTAAATATCAGCAGAACTTATTGATTTGTATGATTTCTATGTCTTCTCAAGTGAATAAAGGCATTCTTTTTGCCAGAGATAACTGTTGTCATTATTGACAACAATTGTTTCAGTCTGGCATTCCATTAGTTCTCCTCCCTCGTTCCTCCCTCGTTTGAATCCATTCCATAACCATTATCACAGCTCTATCTGCTCAGCTCATTATATTGATTTTTTCTTCCACCTCAACACGGAAGTTTAAGAATGGTTAAGAATGATTCTAGTAATGGAAAGACAAGCCCTTTCAGTATTGGCTTTGGTGAGATGCTCATCGATCATATGGGGTGAAATTCGTAAATAGGATATTTTAAGTGTGAAAATTATAGTATAAGAAGTTTAGAGTGTGGAACTCCCTTTTTTTTATATGTTCAGATTTACCTTTTTTGGTTTGCCTAAATCTTGTATGATGTCACAAATTCAGTGTGGAAAATTGTAAAGTGTTATTTTTTCACCCAGTTATTTATTCTCTTATATTGTTGAGTATGATATAATAAGTTCAATTTTTTGCTAATATTTCATTGAAGTGAAACATTTACAGAGAATTTTACCATAATCGATATAGCCACCTCATTGAACACTATTTGTAGTTGGCTTTATAACAAATCAAATTTGTTTGTAGATGTTATTGTTTTGTAGATAGATTTGAGTTTGCGGAATGGTGTGGTATGGAAGAACGCTGCATTTGTTGACTTGCGATGATAATCAGGTTTCATGTCATTGTTTGTGTTCTACTTTGGAAGTCACCTCATTGTAATTTTGGTTTTTGACAATGAGTTGCGGCCGACAATTTACCATGTGCTCGGAGCAGATTCATGAGTTGTCATGTGCACTCGATAAAATATAGTGCATTTGTGGTGTAATTTGGCCTGATCTGTGGGTTGACTTCGTGGATGGATGGGTATGGTTTGATCTATCATGAACTAGGGTCCCTGGACGGACTTTGTGGGTGAAACAACAGATGAATAAATAATCCTACTTTCAACCGGTTCATGTTGGTGGCTCAAATGAGCTCTAGATCAATTGATTCGTGAGTTGTTTGCTGAATTTTTTTATTGCTGTCTTCGCCATTCATGCAACATATGGAGGAATGGATGGATGTTACTTTTAGATTTGAGTTTTGTTTGGTTCATTAGGCTTGGCTCGGGTGAAAATAGTGCAGTATATAATTAAAACTATAAAAATTTTCTTTCTTTTATGGGTGTTGTAGATTGTGAAAGGTATTGGTGAAAGCTGATTAACAATAGTTAGTTACAATGGTTGGTTGATTGCAGTCATGCGATGGTAGCAGAGCGCTATAGAAAATGATCTAAAAATGGTTGATTAGGTTTGTCAAGACTTAAAAATGAAAAATTTTCTGTCCGGTCTCTGGATGTAGCTTTACGTGCATATTCTAATAATATGTTCCCACGTATGCTACATCGTGAAGATCATTTTGGGGTCATTGAAGTGGAATCGTGAAGATTATTTCAGGGTTATTGAAAAAATCTCATAGATTCTATTTTAATAACCATGAAATAACCCAAAATAACCTCAAAATATTCTTTGTGGTTCCATTTCAATAACCTCAAGATAACATTATAGAGGTTATTGTAAGATTATTTCTGAATTATTAAAGTGAAATATATGAGTTTCTCTTTAAAATTTCAAAAATAACTCAGAAATAATCACTGCGGCAATGATTATTTCGGAGTTATTGAAGTGGAATTGCGGGTGTTATTAAATGGTTATTGTAGAGTTCGTGATTCCACTTTAATATTTTTTGAGGTGAACCTCATATAGCACACATGACGGCCGCTATGTTCGGTAGCACCAATTTATGTCAATGTTACCTCCATATGCCGTCATGCTGTTTTTAATTATGATATTTTTTTTAACATAAAGTAAAATAATATATTTGAAATATTTTACGGATGTTTGATTGGTTGAAAATAAAATAAATATAGAAGATTATATTTTATGATTGATTTGAAATAAAACGGGCTCAATTTTCCCATATGATTTTGAAGGGATGCTTCAAAATTTTCTAAACTGTATTTTAAATTTATTACGCATCAAATGAATTATTTAGGTGCCGAGAATTTCTGAATGTAGATGCCACGAAACTTGCCCAAAATTAAAGTGGCATTTACATGCATCTCATATAATTCCTATGTACATAAATATCTAACGCTTCAAATTTGTTTTTGAATTTATATCGCCCAAAATTTTATTTCACATTAAAAGTGCCATTTATTTAATTTTTAAAACAATATATATTTCATGCATTGGTGGGGTGGTACATGGAAAAATTTAAATTTAGATTTTAGAAATACTAGTAGAATGAAAACATTACCTTTTTGGTATTAGAGGGCGGCAAACCTTTAGATTGCTTTGCCATCAAACAATTCATAAGCTATAATTTATGCTAAGGGCTCGTTTGGGGCAGCTTATTTGGGTGCGACATCGTTTTGAAAATGCTGCCGCGCTGTTTGGAAAACGTGTTCGGCGTTCGCAACTAAGGTTTAGGGCTCGAATTCCTCTCGTGCCCTTTGGTGATCTCCCTCGCCCTCTCCCTCCATGATCTTCTCCCTCGCAAGCATTGATTCGATTGTTTCTCTGGTGAGATCTATGTGTTGCTATACTTTCTAGTTGGTTTTATGGCTCGATCTTCTCCTTGCGAACATCGATTCGTATGTGTTTTTCTTTTTTTTGCAAGATTCGGTTAATGGTTTAGGGTTTACTTGAGAATGCCTTTGGTGGATTATTTTGGAATGCATTGATCTGTGTTCCAGTGCACTTTCGATTTATTTTTTTTTCTGGTAATATCGCAAGAATGACAGATGAGCAAATCCCTTGAATGCATTCGATCTGTGTTCTAATGCACCTGTTATATTGTTCTTTGAGTATTTATGTTCGTATGAATTTATGTATACCCTTATATATAGGCTTCAGCTGGTTGGTGATAGGGTCATTTGGAAAATTTCTTCTTCCTGTTCCTATGTTAAAATTTCATGGTTTGAAATATTGGAATTGGAAAATTGAAATTTTGGAATTCTTGGGATCTATTTTCTGATTGCAATGCATGGAAATATTTTGAATTCTTGTTATTTGTGGAGAAGAAACAATACCTGTCATTTCATCTCCAATGCAAATACTATTCACTGTTAGCAGAAAATATAATGGAGGATTTACATACATTCCACTCTATAATGGGGCATTTACATACATTTCACTCTGTAGTTAGAGGATATATCATGATACATTTTCTTGAATGTTGCTCAGTTGTATAATGAGGAATTTATTGGTCTTGGAGTCCTATGTATATGACATTGGCGTTGAGACGAGTTGCAAGCTATCTATAGAATGGGGCATTCTTTGAGTGCTGTCCATTTTTGATACTCTTCTCTTTAGTTAAAAAATATATCATGAGGCATTTACATATATAACCTGCAATTCTTTGAATGCTGCTCTTTAGTGCATGAATTCTCTCACTTTCATTTCTTTGTTGATGAATTATTTTTGTTTGGGTTTTAGAGCATCGGGTTGGTATATTTTTATGGGGTTTTCTGGCTTTCTTTGATGCTGAGAGTAGAGAGAAAATACAGTGCTTATATTTTAGAGCTATGAGTTGTATTGGTCTTTAGAACTACGGTTTGCATTGGTCTTTTAACATCGTGATTATATTTTTTATAAGAACACTCATTATGGTTATGATGTTAACTGTAGATATGAGTATCTCGTTTACTTATCTAAATGATGTAAATGCATATTTGCAGTTGACAATGAATAAAATTATTGTCACATTTGGCAGTTGCTTCGGGTGGAATCGGATTCCACGACATGTATGAGAACATGTGTATTGCTTTATTGTCACACCTGTACTTTAGTTGTATCTTTCAATACCATTCAGTCAGTATATGAAAGATGTCTATTGCTTTATTGTTACACATGTATTTTAGTTGTAGTGTTCTTCCTTGAGAATCATAGCTATGTAACTTTACACAATTGCATAATAAAACATGCTCAATATCTTACTGTGGATGTAGGCCTTTGATCGAACCACATAATTCCTTTTTGTCATTATTTTTTATTTTTTTTATGAGCAAATTTGGACACGTGTTGGTATGGGTGGTAGAAGAAGTTGTCAAGTTCTTTACTGTTTCTCTTCTAAGCCATGTACAAAAGTTCGATGCCTTTCATCTCTTGTTGGTTCATTTGGAAAATTTTCTAATGCATGCTGATTTACAATATGTATTTCTTTATGCATATTTAATTCTTCATATAGTTCCACCATGACTAAGACAAATGAAGGGGGTCCTTCAGCGATGTAGGATAAAAAAGTTACAAATATTTCTGCAACCTCTGTATCACCGAGATTGAGATCGGGAATAGACCAACCACCTATTTCAACAGGGAAGGTTGAAAAAATATAGCTAAAATGTTTAAAGAAATGAGTGGAAGAGATTATGACAGATTGAAGTTTAAAAATAAATGAGATCAATTGAAAAAATATATTTGGAGTTTTGTTTTTTTTTTAAATGTACTTCTACTTGATTCATGAATACCTATTAGTCGAAATATTTACATTTTTTTCGCAGTTATACCAATATAACTTCTAGGATTTCAGTGACAGACAAATTTATTTTGTGTTACTATGGACTACCAGCTCCATTACTCACGTCGCGTTAGCCTCATAGCAGTGGGAGATAGTTTTACGGTTGTCGCAAGGGTGTTTTTGCTCGTTGCGGTTTCTTCCGATGGGCCGACAGTCCCACATGTTACACTGTCAACAGTAATGAGAATCCGATGTTTTCCCAGGTTGATGTTGCAGCTGAGGACAAAACGTAGTCAGAGTTTGAAATTGAATATTTTAATATTTCTCATTGTACTAGTACTTGTCTTTATCTTTTTTTATTTATTTTTTCTGATACTCACGAGAGTGTGAGAATTATTTGTCATTTTTTCGAACTCATGTGTGATAATTTTATGTTTCTGCACTACATATTTCTGTACTACCAATAAGCTTTTCTGAATAAGCTGCCCCAAACAATTTACCAGACAGATGCATGAAGGTCATTTATACAGTCATAACTACCAATAAGTTATTTTGAATAACCGCCACAAGCAGTAAGCCAACTTATGCAGATTATCAAAATAATCTGTTTATCAGCAAATTATAAATAATCAACATCTGCCACAAACATACCCTAAATTTCACAAATCAATAGCTAAATTATTTTTGCAGACATCTCGTTGCCCGAAGCGTCATTGCCAACCAATTCTGGCAGTTATACAACAAGCCTATGAGGTCTAGTTCAAATTTTTTATATTGATCTCATTTTTTTAGCACTACTTAAAGGGTACGAAATATTAAGACTTTGAAATTTTGAAAGCAATTTTGTTTTGCATGACATACTAAAATAAATATAAAGTTTTGACGAAGGATATATTAAAGTGTTAAATTCATTTCAAAGAAAAAATATTTTAAAATTAAATTAAAATTTTTTATTACATCTGATATACTGTGAGCAAAAGTTTTTGTTATTTTGGAAAAAATTGAAATTTAGTTATAATTAGGTTAGAAATATATGATTAGAATATATTTTGAAATTTGATTCGAAAATTGGTTGGTACAAATCTAACCGGTCCAAATGAATTCAGATCAACTCGACCCGGTCCAACCATTGAAATTCCGAGCGGAACCGACGCCTGAACTGGCCTGAAAATCTTAGATCTCTCCGTCGTCTCCCACTCCCGTCTGTCGGGACCGTAGGTATCCGCCATCCTCGCCGGTCAAACAGGGTTTCCAACCAGGAACTCTAGTATCTGCTCTCTCCTCGGATTCCATCGCGGCACCATACATCTCGTTCTTTCACGTTAATAACATATCGAGCTCTCCTGATCACCTAGTTAGCCATTTTTCATGCTTATAGAAGTCTCATTTTTCCGACATCTTCTCGAACAAAAACGCGATTCTCTTCTTATTTCTTCTTCTTCTTTGATGTTGAAACGCATGCTTAGTTTAATCTTTGAATTGCCTGTGTTGGTCCGGCAGATATGTTAGCTTCTGGTAGAGGTGCTTTCTCTGCCCTGCATTTTCTGTCGAAGAGGGCATTTTCGCAGGGTCAAGTTGAGGCGTTTTGTGCCAGCAAGAGTATTTTGCATTCCAAACCCGTTGGCTGTGGTGAGTGCATCTTAAAGAAGTATTTTTAAAGATGAGATGAAGTTTTTAGTACTTGAATTTGAACAACTTAATCCTGTCTAAATTGTTTTCTGCTTGAGTCAAGGGTATTGTGAATCTTCATGAGTTCGAGTGAAAAGAAATGTTTGTGTCTTGTTTATATTTGGTCATACAAATTTTGCCAGAAAAAAAAATCTCTTTTGCACTGTTGTACGCTATTTAATTTTTGTTTGTTTTTTATTAAGTGACTCATTTCTGTGTTCTAAGCAATCAAGTAACACTCCTTTGTTATAATGGATAAGCATTTCAGTGGTGGGCATTTTTAAATATGTTCCTCGCACTTAAACTCTAGCAACAAATTCTATGGCTTGACAGTTTAATCGAAGTGAAAGTTGCAATTTTTTTAAAATATTGCAATGAGAATTTACAACAATTTTTAACTGTCTTCTTCCTTTTATTTTTTTTAAGGGGGTGGGGGTGGCATGTACATATATACTATTCAATTCTAATGTATTTACTTGTCTAATACCGAAACTCACATTTGCATGCATACCACTCAAAGCTTTAACATCACATCGAAAATTCGGCAATCACTATTTTTGTTAAAAGTGAAATACATTTTTTTCAGGCATAGGTTTATGACTCCAAGGTGTTATAAATGTATATATCAATCTTTAGGTGTTAATATGTAAATACATAAAAATTGTGTGGTATGTATATAAATTTCACTTTTTTTTTTTAATTCGCTAATGCACTTGTTTGATTTTCATGGAAGCAGAGGAAACTATCAGGGATTCATTAGGGTTTGCAGAATGGCATAATGGTGGCGGCCTTTTTCACAGGTCTGCTCATGTTGATCCTAGTGTATTTATAGAAATCGGTGCAATAGTCCATCAGAAAGCCATTATTGGAGCTGAAGTGCATATTGGATCCGGCTCCATAGTGGGGCCTTCTGTGTCAATAGGGCAATCAACTAACATTAGGTATGAGTTATTCTCTAACTATAAATGCTTACTTTTTAATCTATTTATTACCGTTTTTTCAGTTTGCAATGGCATCTTTTTTGCTCTCTTTAATATAGATGGGGATGTTTTTAGTAGAACTAAAGTTGGATGGTTGAAGTGAAGGAATGCATCGGTTCTATTGTGTAATAGAGTAGTACCACATAGACTTAAAGGAAAATTTTATAGGATGGTGGTTAGACGTACAATGCTTTATAGCGCAGAATGTTGACCTATAAATCAGAAGCATAAAACTAAGTTAAGGTTTACTTAGATGAGAATGCTTAGGTGGATGATTTGCCTTACACATAAGAGACAAAATCCAAAACGAATATATCTGTGAAAGGGCTGGTGTAGCTCTAGTGGCTGACAAGATTAGAGGGAGTTATCTTAGATGGTTTGTTCACATTAAACGTTGACCATCTAATGATCCGATTAGGAGTATAGATGTTTTAGATTTGACCTATGTTAAGAAATGTTGAGGTATTCCTAAAAATATTTGGGCATGTTGTATAAAAAATAATCTTAATTTATTATAATTAAATGAAAATGTGACACTCAATATGAAACAATGGAAAAAATGGATTCATGTAGCTTACCCCACTTAGTGGGATAAAGACTTGTTTATTTTTTTCCCTTAAGATAACCATGATCTTACTCAATGTGATCAATTGGTTAGATTGTAAAAGACATAGGTGTACTCAAATAGTTTGATGTGAAATATACCGAAAGGTATTTAGAGAGTTGGAGAGAGAGAGGAGAGAGAGAGAGAGAGGAATAGACTTTCTATGTTATTTGAGTTGCAAAAGTCAAGGGCTATTGTCTTTATATCTGAGAGTAAGGGTTACGGAGTCATTTATTCTAGAATCAAACTCCATCATGATTCACCCTAGAGATTTCATCTTCTCATATTTCATTTAGGATTTTTTCCTTCTCATAAGAGAGTCTACTTCTAGCTCTAAGTTCTTGACACGCGTCTGGGTTGTATGGCTTGCGGTACATATGGTTGATTGCTCCACGAATCCTTATTTTTTTCTATGAAGAAGGGCTAAAAATCTTACTTGATCTCCTATATGATTTGTCTACTTTTAACAAGCACACATGAGGCATGTTCTCATGGCAGTGCCATGCTTCTAGAATAATTAGCCTTCTTTTTCAAATGCTAATAATATCTCCCTTTTTGTTTGTTGAGAGTTTAGTTGAATTTACATTGAGATGCATCATTCCCTTTGATTACCCTTGCTGCTCTAAATTTTGACATTGGAGTTCTGAATTTCTGTCTTTATTGGGCCTAGTGTTCCAATTTTCATAGGGGGGTTGGTCAGACCATGGTGTCCATTAATCAACGCAAGAACTTGCTTGAGTTATTTTTAGGGTGGTGTATGACGTTTTCCATGGTCAGATAATGGTGTAGGCAAGTTTGTACAACTTCTTTGATAGTGTAAGTTCACTTCTTGTTAGTGCTGGCCGCATCAAATTTCAGGGGAAAAACATCTTTTTATTTATTTATTTGAATTGCCACATGGACAACCCTATCTTCACTTGGGAAGAAGCCATTTTTTTCAGCCTTCTCCAAGGTTTTTTTTGGTTTTCCAATTATTGTTTGACGAACTTAGCTCAAAACCATTTCTTTAAAGGACTACATTGTTTAAATTTACAATGAATGTAGGTTGACATAACACTTAATCCATGTGTCTATTTGTTACTTATTTATTCATGAATGGCATGTGCATGATATTTTTCAATTCTTGTTTGATGAACTTAGCTCAATATCGGTTCTTTATTGGACAACATTGTTTAAATTTACAATGCATGTAGGTTGACATAATACTTAATCCAAGTTTCTATTTGTTACTTATTTGTTCATGAATGTCATCAATACTAGAGTTAACCCAAACTATAATAAGAATGAAAATATTATTGTTGAAACTCAAATTGGCTACAACGATGACTCTTCAAAATATGAAATAAACAATAACAAACATAAAAAGGCACCCTAGGACGGCGACGAAGGGAAGTAGTGGTGGCTGGATAGTTGGTAGGGTGCAGGTTGGGAGGCAGAATGGTATACAACAACAGGTTGATGGAATAGGAAGGTGGCGACACAACTGGGGAGGTGAAGAAGTGGCTTACGGTGGCAGGTTGGGTGGCAGAGCAGGTTACGACAGTAGGGTGGATTGGAAAGGCCGTGACACAGTAGGAAAGGAGTGATTTGTGGTGTCAGGTTAGGCGATAAAGTACTATCTAACAACAATTGAGTGGCTGGAGGGTGACGACAGTGGAAACAACACAGGAAAAGAAGTGGGATTGGTGGCTAGAAATAGGGAAGACAGGGATACGAAGGGAAATTGGGGAAGATAAGTGTCTCAACGGGATCGATTTATAGCCGACGCACCCCTCAAATCCTTCGAGAAGATCGCCACCTTGGATGAGCCATAGTCGGATCATCTTCTCTCCTTCAGACACAATCCTAGACGAGAAAACAACTGCCTACGACAAGCTGGACAAAATTCTGAAATCAGAAAGACAAACTAAACCCTAAGACAACAAAATAAACATATTTATCATAACTAGGAGGGGAAGGGGGAGGAGACAACCTCTACCCTAAGAAAAACTAGCTGGTCCAAACTCGCTGCTAGAACGATCCGTTCTTATAGCTGAACCAGTTGGTTCAGCCCAGTCACGCCCCGTCTTAGTCTCCCGGGGTCTGGGAAACTTCAACTTCATTCGTCAAAGCTTCTAACTGCATGTTGACGGTGATGGAGTTGATGTACTTCTACTGTGGTCCAAGAAGCACCTGGATCCCACGAACGGCTTCACTGTTCCCCAAAACATTGGAGGATTTTTCTCATTTGCAAGCATACATCCATATCCATCCACTCACCATGGGATCCGCACCGAATTGAGCTAGGTCTGTGTCTCGCATATGTTATTTAATCCTAGCAAAGTAACCCAAGGTCGACTTAACTTGATTTGCAGTGAGGGTATTCTGAACCTCTCCAAATAGTAGCGGTCATGGTAGTAAGATATCAATCGTGATGTCTTGAAATGCTCTTTGTTGTGATTTTGTGTGTCTGGAATTGACTTCTCGGTCCTTTCCTCCTTTATCATCGTCAAAACTAGTCTCATCGATGCCGCTTAGTTCGTAAGGGCACCTGTGATCTCAGGCTCCACAGAAGGGAAAAGGACGACACACTTCCCCTCCTTGGTGAGGAGTCTGTGTTTCTAATTCCGTTGTGTCGAGTTATATGGTCAAACTCTCATGGTCTCCCTAACAATAGGTAACAGACATTCATGAACACTACGTCACACCACACATGATCTTGTTGTTGGCTCCCAAATGAAAACTCTACAAGGCACCTTCGGTTAATGTTGACCCTGTTCTCCTTGTTCAGTCACGTAAGATAATATTGTTAGGCATGCCTCTGAGTCATGAGGTCCAACTTCTTTACCATCTTTATAGATGTCACGTTCTTAATGCTTCCTCCATCGATGATGAGGCTATATACCTTCCCGTTCACAATGCAATGAGTGTAGAATATATTGTGGCAGCCACTATGAATCCCTCGTATCTTTGGTCTGTTGGATCCGTCGAACCATAAGCATCCCACCTTCAGGTGAGAGATGATGCACTTCACCATGTTCGTCAGTTATCTCCTCATCGCTAACCTCCTCCACAACGCCCTACTTGGTAAAAGACTAGTAGACTCATTGGACAACTACAGGCGATGTGTCCAAAATTGGGCATTTGAAGCATTTTCTGGTGGGGACCGTAGTAGGCATGTTACTCTTCTTAGGATTCTCACTGGGGGTGGCTTTATCCTTATCCAAACTAGTTTTCTCAACTCCCTGTGGCATACTCCTACTGGTGTCTCCAGCTGTGGGTGGCTACCTGACTGGTGTGGTTGCCTAATCTGTTTATGTCGCCTTTCCACTTTCAATGCTAAGGTCTGGACATCTACAAGTGACAAATAATGTAGCAGCTGCACCACATTGCTAATAGCGGGCTTCAGGCCCCCACATAACGAGTTATGGTGTGTTTCTTTGGCTCAACCACATCACACTTCATCTGCTGCTAGTCAAGCTGCGCTGTGAACTCCTCCACTGGTAAGTCTTTTTATTGCGGCTGGCGGAGTCTCAAAAACATATCTTGACAATAGTGAGGAGGGTGGTATTTTCTCTGCATCGCCTTCTTCATCTTCTCCCACTTGGTAATCTTATTATTGTCTTCTCTCTTCATCCGCTTCAGCATGCTTTCCCACCACAGGTCGACGCTTTCTCAATTTGATAACTACAAGCTTCACCTTTCTATTTTCTAGTATCTCTACGTGCTTAAAAATTATCTCAACTGATTGTATCCATTCGATAAAGTCGTCTGGATCCATACTTTCATCGAACTCTAGTAAATCTACATTGATTTCGCAGTCTGTATGTCCTCCAAATGTTGTCTCTTCTCCAAGCCTCCTTTGGTACTAGATTCCGAAACACCATGGTCTTTCTTCTTCATTACTGGAATCCTCCCTATGCATGGTTGAAATTCTAGTCTCTTTTGCCTGTTCGACTTTCTCTATCACCGCCGAGGATAAGGTCCCCATGGGTTCCATTCTCAATATTCGCAAGTCTCCACTAAAGTTGATGGATCTCTCGCTGTTTCTCTTTCCGGGTAGGCTCGGACATATATGTCCTTGGTAGCATGGCTAGGGTTTAGAGTTGGGAGGTGAAAGTGGGTCTAAAAATTCATTTAGTGTTGCTCATTTTCACAATCAGTAAGGGAAAATTAGGGTTGGGTCAAAGTATGGCTATGATTTGGAAATAGGAAAGAAAATTTTAGGAGGGATAAGACGGATGCTATGAAATTTTATGATATGACTAGGGTTAGGCAAACCTGATTCCAAATGATACAAGAGTTAACTCAAACCACAATAAAAATGAAAATATTATTGTTGAAATTCAAATAAATTACAACGACTCTTCAAAACATGAAATAAATAATAACATCCATGAAAAGACACCCTAGGGAGACGACAAAAGGGGGAATGGTGGTGGCTGAATAGTTGGTAGGGTGCTTGTTGGGGGGCAGAACGGTTTACGACAACAGGTTGATTGAATAGGAAGTGGCGACACAGCTTGGGGGGGGGGGGGGGGGTTGATGGAGGGTAACGACAGTGGAAACAGGGAAGTGGGGGATGTGGTGGAAGTTGGGGAAGATAAGTGTCCCCGCGGGATCGAGTTACAGTCGGAGCACCCCTCGAGCCTTTGGAGAAAATCATCACCTTGGATGAGTTACAACCAGAGCACCTTCTCCCCTTCAGATATAACTCTAGACGGGAAAACAAACTTTAACAACAATATGGACAAAATTCTAAAATCAGAAAGACAAAAATTAACCCTAAGTCAACAAACAAACATATTTATAGTAACTGGGGGGCAGAGGGGGAGGGGCTATCGGCAGCCTCTGCCCTAAGAAGTACTATCCGGTCCAGCCTATCTGCTGTGGACCGATCCATCCTTGTTCATGAACCGACTGGTTCAGCCTAGTTAAGCCCCACATCAGTTATCTGCATGATCTCTTAGTTGGACTTAAAATCACACTGAAGTATTTCACTCAGCCGTTGATCTGCAATTTGTTTCTTATCCATTAATCTTTTATTTTAAGTTTAATAATTCCAATATATTTTCAGGTATAACACTGTATTAAGCAATTGCTCTGTGGGCATGTCATGTGTTATCCACAATGGCTCCTCTATTGGTCAAGATGGTGAGAGCTAGGCTTTATGTCTTTATTTTTCACAATTATACTAATATGATTTTTTCTGTAAATTATGTTTTCTCTTTCATGCACTGGTGACATATGCGACATTGGTTATCAATGCTTGTGATATTTGGTTTCTCTATTTTTATTCATTATCTTTGATCTTGTAGGTAATGTTTGTTTGCTTGCAGTACCATTTTAGCTAAAATATCAACTTTACTTGTGGTTGCATTCTAGCAAAAATATCAGCTTCATATATTTTTAATTTTGATTCGAATTCCTTAAATATGAAGGCATGTCACGCCTTAGCATATATTCATTCGTGCCACAAATATCATCAAAATCATTAGTGGTTTCTGCAAAATTATTGGGTTGATTAATTCTTACAGTGCTGAATGTCTTGTCATGTCTAGATTATTCTTATTTGGACTAAAAAATTGGGGTAGCCACTTATCATTAAATAATAGAAAACATGACAATTACAAAACTACAAATTTACCAAAGGAGAAAAAGGGCATTAAAAAATAGAGGAACTAAAGGATCAGATAGTAGCACCGCAAAATCTTAAATGCTTATCTAGAATAAAGATAACTAACCATTTCTCCCTCTCCTTGATGATAATGACTTCTTTTTTTCTTTAATTAAAATCCTTCCAAAAGTACTTTTGATATGATATTGAATCATATTATTTTTTCTTTTCTTAATTTGTTTTGGAAAAACTTGTTATTCCTTTCCTTCCAAATGTTCCGTAAAGTAGATAGAAAGAGAACATGCTAAATATCATTATCATCTTTCTTGATAAATAATTCCCTTGATGAAGTATTGTATTTAAGGTTTAAAATCCTAGTCAGGTATTGGGGTATTTCCTTTTCACGAGGTGAGATGTAAACCTCAAAGTTAAATGATTAACTTAATGAAAACAATGTAATAATAAGTAACATACTAATATCAGACTAAGATTATAAAAAGTTAATCTAATTTAGCTATTTTCTATTTTTGAATGCCTCTTCTCAAATAGCATGGTTGTACAAAATTATGAAATTATGTAAATGCTTCCAAGAAATGCTCCTAGCCTCTTATATTATGCTAAATACATTTTTTTTTTTCATTTTGACATTAAATAGTAGTTTCCATGGGAAGATGGCCAGCGCACTTAATTTTGCCCAATTGTTTTCATTGTCCAACTTAGCAAAGAGAGGTTTTATTAAATGAGAAAAACCCTACGCTTGAGAACTTGTTCCTTGTGTGTCTCTTTGCCTGCAGGCAAGGATATTTGCTTCCACACATTAAGGTGATTTGTTTTACTCCATTGTTAGTGATGCCACCTGAATTTTATATTATGGAATTTTACACACTTTCTTCATCAGGTTTCGGATATTTCGTTGATGAGGAGGGAAATATGATGAAGAAGCCTCAAGTTGGTGCTGATTTGAACTCTTTTTTCTTTGTTTTGGTCTTCAATTATATAATTTTCTTTTCCCATATGAACTCATAGATCGTTTGCTTAGATAAGGTTGCACGGAATTTTTAAAAATTGGATAGTAAGTTTTTTATTTATGTTTTATGTAATTTCAGCTCAACCTTGTTCATGCTGTTGCCAATGCCATAGTTAACTTTAGATTCCCATGATGTGCTGAAGAAATCGAAGTATGTTAGTCAATAGGAAAATAAAGTTACATTTAAGAATCACAGTTTTTTCCAAGCAAGAATGCAATTTTCTTTTACGAAGTTATTGCCCATATAATGTAGTCAATAGGAATGGTCATGGTTTACCAGTTGATGTTGAACTTTGCTTCTATGGATATATATAACAGG
>NW_018165318.1:605044-637582 GCF_001263595.1 Phalaenopsis equestris | reverse complement strand
TATATATATATATCAAAATAAAAACTATTTGTTCTATTTAAAATTATTAAAACTAAGGGCATGCACGATGTAAAATACTTTTAATATCAATGATTGGTCCTTGGAAATTTTTTTTATTTGGAGTTGGATTGCATGAGGCACTGTCATCTCTAGAGCTTAATTCAATGCTTCAATGAATTATTGAAAATTATTATTGGTACCTTCATGAAAACAGTTTGTTAAAGAATGCGAGGCTTTGGATTTAATCCCACTTTAGATAGCTTAATAATATGATGGTATATAAATTTTTAAGTGGCTAGCCCTTATTCAGGCTTAAGCTTTTGAGTTGTTCATTGGTTTGACCGGTGGTGTAAACTAGCCAATGTTATTAGAGTCGAAGATTTGGTTGGGATTAAGTGGTTCATGTAGTTTATGGTTCTCAACAGAACTCTCACAACTAATCAATGTTTTTGAGTGGTCTCCTTATTATGATAGTTTATGTTGATGATTTTTTGTTTGAGAAGGCTGAGGCGGTGATTGTCAGTATGGAGAGTTTCCATGTGAGGGGGAGATCATTAAGTTGTGTGAGCTTTTGTGTATGATGTCGCATCAGAAAGTTGAAAGATATATAATTGTATAAACATTGTTGACTCTTATCTTAATTTTAAACTTTTGGGTTGAGAATGAAATTGATTACAGGTGTAATTGCCAAGCTTTTGAGAATTGAGAATTCCCTTTCTATTCAATCTCATCTTTCTAGATTTTCATTTTGACTTCTTAGACTGCTGATTATGAAATCAAAGAGACTGAGTTCTTGGTAGCATTCTGAGTAAACCCTTAGCCGGGAGTTCCGCTGGAGAAGCGGGGGCTGCGGTAGCTGCCGAATCTTCTAGTGGTACATGGATAACTGTGTGGATTGATGGACTTATCAGTATTTATCGTTGACGAAGGACGATGCTACGACATCAAGGGCGTTGTTGGAGAGGAAAATCAATATATTGTTTATGTAGCTTATTCTTTAGACATTTTTGTGAAAATAACACAAAAGAACCCAGTCACTTAATACTACAAAAATCGTGACCGATAGCGACCACGGATGGATGAGGTAAACCAGGGATGATTACTATACCTTGACATACCACACCTTTTCTGCCTTCCAAGTTTTTTTCGGTTTCACAGTTTCAAGCACTAATAGTTATATATTTATGGCATAATATTTATGTGCACTGTATCTCTCTGATATCTGGTAAAACTAATGATAATTTCAAGCTTAAATTATTATGATCTATGAAGCTGTTACCGACGTTTAACTAGTAAGAATGTTCATTATGATTTTTAGTTGTTTAAGAGCCTCAAATGATCTTCACATTCAGCATATTATGTCGATTACTTATACCTGAAGTTCTGGGTTTACAGTCGCTCTACGTCAGGATTGGAGACCATGTAGAGATTGGTGCAAATTCTTGTATTGATAGGGGAAGGTTAGCATGTTATTTTGTTGACTGCTTTGCTTACATAATTTTCATCAGTAGTAGTCTCCCCACCATTGTTTTTTTCCTAAAAAAAATGTGGATTTTAATTCTTGTTAAGCAATGAATTATTGTATCAAACTGCATGTTTTAAGGATTAATCATTATATTTGACTTTGCTTGTAGCTGGAGAGACACTGTTATAGGAGATTATACCAAGATTGATAACTTAGTACAGGTGGGCTTTAACGAATTAATGTGCCAGGTTATGTTTATCCTAGAAATGGAGATTTTCTTATTTGAATTATTCTGTGAATTTGTAATTTTAGATATTTCTCTCTTAATGATTTTATTGCAGATAGGTCATAATGCTGTTATAGGGAAGTGTTGCATACTGTGTGGACAAGTTGGTATAGCTGGTTCTGTTACGTAAGTTTTTTTATATATATATATATATATATATATATATATATATCCCACTGATGATCTATTTTTTTTTGGTAGATTCATATACATACCATTCAATCTCTATATATTAACATATCTAACAACTAAATTTCACGTTTTACATATATGTCACCTTCCCTATGCATTAAAAAGTGTTTCAAATTTTAGAAGTTACGTATTTGGTGTGATATGAAAGATTTGGGTGGTATAAATGTAAAAAATAAAGTTTAAATGTTAGAAATGTGAATAAATAGGAATTAGGTGGTATGTATGTAAATGCCCCCTTTTTTTTTCTTTTTGTGTTGTTGATTTTTTTTTTGTTTTTATGAGGATTTTGGAAATTCGACTTGTGTTAAGAAAGGCAGAGGTAGACCTAGGACTAGGAAGAACTTATTGTATTAAAAATGATTTTAATTTACTAGAACTAAATGAAAATATGACACTAAATAGGACGCAATGGAGAAAAATGATTCATGTAGCCGACCCCACGTAGTGGGATTAAGGCTTTGTTGTTGTTGTTGTTGTTGCTGCTATGAGGCTTTTGGAAACCATTAGAAAAGTGGGTTTCATCTTAGGCTTATTGTAGATATCATGACTTTCTTTATTATTGTGCTGGATTATAGGATTGGAGATTATTGCACTTTGGCTGGGCGGGTAGCTGTGAAGGACCATGTTACTATTTCTTCAAAGGTTTGACTTCTTATTAACAACTGCATGTATTTATTGTATAAAATTAGATGCATCTACATACATGGCTCACAATTCTTATGTATTTACATATCTCATACCTAAATTTTTATATACACATAGCACTGAAATCTTTAATATCACATAAAAAATAGACAATTACCATTTTTTTAAAAGTGAAATACACCTTTTCATTCATAACTTTAAAGCAACAAAAATACTATGTGTTTAAATATTTAAATTTAAGTGGTAGGTTTGTAAATACATAAAAATATTATACTACGAATGTAAATTACCCATAAAATTATTATACTTTTTTAGAGAGTTCAACCATTTTTAATTGGATTCATGATTATTGGTGGAATCTAATTGTATGTTGCTTGAGGACATTAGCCAAGATTATGGATCTTGGATTGAACTAATTGGGCTGAACTGAGGTTTCGACCTTGGATCTCTGACATAGATTGTCACAATGAAAACCCGATTGAGACATTTGAGTGAAGTACATGTGCATGAGAGAGTGAGAGTGAGAGTTTAAGGAATTTGATTTTACATTCTTGATTAAGTGTCTAAACTTTCTAGATTGATTGAAGGCTTGATTACGTTTCTACATTTTTTAGATTGATCACAAAGTTGCATGTCTCACAACTGAAAATTGACTACATATTTATTGGTGAGAATAAGTCTAACACTTGTGTTGCCAAACAACTCTTTGTAACTAAGTTGTAGGCGTGTAGCCAAGTTTTTAACAAGTTTCTTGATCTAGTACCTCTTTTGAAGACTATAAGTTGGTTTCTTGTCAACTACTGCTAGTAGGTTATCTATTGAGCATTGCTAATACACTATTTTTCAAATATGTCTGGTCAATTGTTTGTGAATACTTCTAGTTGGCCATTTGTCGAGTACTATTTCTTGTAAGTTCTTTTTGGACCAGCTTCTTTTTTTGGTTATTAGTTAACAATTTCTTTTGGGGGATATGTTGTAAATGATATTTATTGTTCTGCTTTAGTTTACTGTTCTTTAAAGGTTTAAACTACTGCCAGGTCCGGCTCGCAGCAAACAGCTGTGTGACTAAGGATGTCGGAGAACCTGGAGACTATGCCGGTTTTCCAGCGGTATATTGTACTCTTTCTGTTTTCTTTTCTTTTTAATATTTTGGATTATTTCCCCCTGAAAGATTTGTGTTACTTTTCCTTCTTTCAGGTCCCTATCCATCAGTGGAGGAGGCAATCTGCTACTCTTAGGCGACTTTCTAAGAAAGACCCTAAAAAATTAGGTTCTTAAAAACGACCCCATTCATCTGCTTCAAATAAATTTGAATTTAAAGAACTCAACCTCTTGTTTTTCATATCTGTGAGATCATTCTTCATTGTCTTGTGTGAATCAAATATCTTCCATCTTGTGCAAATCAACAATCTCCCATTTAGTTGAGAGAGTTATCTTCAATTTTTAAATTTTTTAATATCAAGTGTGATAAATTAAGATCTCATTCCACCACATGAATCTTGCGTGATAGTCATCCCCCCTTAAATTTTGCGGGATCATTATAGAAGTCGAAACTTGATCTGAACTGCATGCACTCCTGGTAGAATGTTGGAAACACTGCATTCTTAGTCTGCAACTTCATATGGTTAAAAATATGAAGGGAAATTTACATAATTAGCGCACAATTCTTATGTATTTACATATCTGATATCTCACACGTAAATTTTCATAATTACGTACATACACTTTGGTGCTTTAAACCTATGCATGAAAAGATGTAATTCGCTTTTAAAGAGCGATAGTAGTGCTATTTTTTATGTGGTTTTAAAGATCTGATTGTCATGTGTGTAAAGATGATAAGTTTAGTTGTGAGATATGTAAATACATAAGAATTGTGTGCCGTGTATGTAAACGCCCCAAATATAAAACAACTTTTTGGCCTGTGAAGTTTTTGACAATTACTGAAAATGATTTCCTGGTTTGGTAATCAAAGTTGGGGGATATACATACATATCATATTACTTTTATGTAGTGGTATATCTATTATATAACATTTTAATTTTAATCGTTTCTTATATAATAATACTCTATTGTCTCAATCACTGCTAAATATCTGTATGAAGAGATTTAATTATTATATAAGTACACAGGAAAATTTGTGTTTTAAATATGTAGATACATTAAATTTTGGTATATATGATAGTATGTAAAGGCCCGCTCAGAATGTATCAGTTTATGAGTTCAGAATATTCAGAAACATACAAGTTATGAGCTGAAATTGAGTCTAGACTACACCAATTACTTTTAAGATATATATACATATCACTCAATTCCTATTTATTTACATGTTTAACACCTAAACTTCAATTTTTACTTACATGCCATGTTACCCATGCATGAAAATGTGTGTTTCATTTTTTGTGAGTTAAAACGGTGTCATCTTTGATGTGATATAAAACATTTGAGTGGAATAATGTAAAAGGTAAAATTTAGGTGTTAGATATGTAAATATGTAAGAATTAGCTGTTATGTATGTAAATGCTTCTTACTTTAATGGTCCATTTCGATTCAATAAAATAGAAGTAAAAAAGTTTTTTACTCAACAATAACAGAAAGTTGACCTTTAATTTCTTTTAAAAAAAAGATAAGTTATTTTATGTCAAAATTAGGTGCTAATGATATTAAAGCTTTATAATAAGTACCATTAAATCAATTATAAAGTAGAACCTACATATTTTTTTAAGGGTTTGTTTGGAGGAGCTCCAGAAGAAATAATTGTGAAGCTGTTGCAGAAGAAACTGTTATTTAAAAAGTTGTGATCGTTATTACATATTTATTTTATTTTTAAAATGTCAGACCATAATTTTCTGACTCCCATCGTAATGAGCTAGGTCAGGATTCTAAACTCAGCTTCTTATCATAGTTTTTTAAAACAAAAAACAAAAAACACAGTTGCCAAATGCCTGAAAAAATGGCGGGACACCACACCGCTACTATAGCCCTGCCCCAAATATTGTGAAGCTGTTGCAGAAGAAACTGTTATTTAAAAAGTTGTGATCATTATTACAGGTTTATTTTATTTTTAAAATATCAGACCGTAATTTTCCGGCTCCCACCGTAATTAGCAAGGTCAGGATTCAAAACTCAGCTTTTGAAAAAAAAAACAGAAAACACATTTGCCAAATGTCTGAAAATATGGCACGACACCACACCGCTACTATAGCCCTGCCTCAAATATTGTGAAGCTGTTGCAGAAGAAACTGTTATTTAAAAAGTTGTGATCGTTATTACAGATTTATTTTATTTTTAAAATGTCAAACCGTAATTTTATGGCGCCCAACGTAATTAGCAAGGCCAGGATTCAAAACTCAGCTTATTGGCATAGTTTTTGAAAAACAAAACAAAAAAGGCAGTTGCCAAATACCTGAAAATATGGCGTGACACTACACCGCTACTATAGCCCTGCCCTAAACAGACTCTTAGTGTAGATTTTTTAAAAGTTTGGTGGGTTTGTTTTTTTGGTTATTTAATAAAATTCAATAATTTTCATTAGAAAAAAATGAGTATTCGAAAATCATGGTGGCGAGTAGAGTACAACAACATTTGAAAAATAATAAAAAAAGGCTAGGGAAATTGAATCGCAAATTGGTAGAATACACATAGATCATTATGATGTTTAGTGGTTGAAATATTGATTTTCTAACTATAATTCTTCTCAACTATTTATGTTATTGCTTTTTAACATTTGAAGTACATTGAATGGTTGAATGCTAACAATAATTATGATGATAGGGTGAAATTTATCTTATAGTTGTATAAAGTTCTGCCCTCAAATAAAAAATGGCAACGAAGCTCATAAGAGTCTAAGCGACATAACAAGTTTTTTTTTTATTTTTTTTCAGAAAAATACATGAAAGTAAAAAATCATGAGGACTTGCATAACTAGAACGATCTATAATACAAGGTAAATGTTACAAAATTCTGGCTTTATCCTTTACCAGAGATTATGGAATTACAAACTCGAAATCAGAATTTTGATCAAGTTGTTCGGGTCAGGTTGACTTTATTATGTATAATAAATATGTTAGATATGTCTTGTTTGAGTTACTCAAAATTGGCTTTAGGTCTTTGTTTGGTTTTATTGTTTTGATTTGTATAATTGGAAATTTAATCTCGTATTTCCGTTCATTCTTCTAAGTTCTATTTAAATCTTAATAATTATAATTTTTTTATTAGTTTTAATGTGATTCTAAATTTATTTATTTTATTGATAATGTCAGATGTTGATCAAAGGATTGCAAATAGAATATATACTGGAAGGTGCACATGATCACGTATAAATTCTAAAGGACTGCTACTATTGCCAACTTCTTAGTTTGTTTATGTCGTGTTATGTATGTGTTCTCAATGGGGCTATAACACATCACAATGACATTGATTTTATGATATTCTATTGTTGATGTTGTACTATCTCTTAAATTGCATTTGGCTGTGTTATAGTTGTATGTTACCTCTCTTTTATGTAATTCATACTAGAAGAATATGATGATATAATTTTTGTCATTGTGATTTTTTATTGTTTTGGATTTAATGTAATGCTTGTATAATAAAATGTTTTCATAGTTACTGTGATGGCTCTTTATTGTGTCATAGTTTTTAGATTACTTTAGTATACTTTCCTTGTAATATGTTGTGTTATGGCTATTGCAATTGCACTTAGTTGTACCAATCACTATCATGATGATTAAAACACAGGCTAGTGTATTTAACATTGTTAAATGTTATCCATCATGAGTTATGCAAAATCAAATTTCCCCATAATAAATGGGTCATAATTATATTAAGTATGTTCGTGTTAAATTTAAACTTGAAATGTTAATATGAGTTGACACCCTTACCTTTTGTTAGGCAATATTCATAAAATGTAACAAAGATAGGGGAGTGTGGGGCCATCCCAAATCACCCATAGCCTTACCATTACATACTAATATTTCTTTCATGTGGCAAATATATATATATATATATATATATATATATATATATATATATTTATTTATTTGAAAATAATTATAAATAACATAAAGTTTTTTTTTTAAGTTTTCACATGAAAACCCTTCTTTTTAAGAAATGTTTCTCATAAAGGGGATTGAAGTTATATTAATATGTTGATGATGAGAGCTAATCACTTATCATTTTTATTTCAATATATTTTTTAGTTATTTGATGTGGAATTTAATCTAATTCTATGTGGATAAATAATCTCTCAATCATTTGGGAGCTCTTTGAATTGATAAACATTGACATTATACCTCTCACAAGATAGGTTGGACACAGACCAATACTTAGATCCATAATTCTTGGTGGATATTGATTTCATGATATTTTATTGTGTTTTGTTATTTGTTTTTTTTTTGTTGTTTTTCGTTTGGATTCGAGAAGAATGTTATTTATAATATAGGAATGATAAAATTGTAAGAACTATAATGTGAGATAAGATCTTAATCTAAGTTGGGTCCATTGTCTCACAATTGTACTATCAACTCATTTTTGTTATGTTATCAAAATGCAAGTCAAAACAAACATGAACATTCATTTTTTAGAGGGCTGTTCAATTTCTTACAACTTTGTTAATGGAATTAAAGAAAGTTGAGTTTTAGTTTGGAATAATAAAGCTCAAAATAAATTCCAAGATGCATTTAGTATTAGTTTGATTATCATTTGCATTCCCTAACTTCCATATTACTTATAAATATATATAAAGAAAGAGCACTGGAATGAATAAAAATTATTTGGAGTTTGATCCTCTATCTTAGAGAAATCTTTGTGGCTTACTTTTTTATTTTAGCTTTGGTGAGTTTACATATCTTTTTTAATGAGAGATGCAACATTTGATTATTTTATTTTATGTGTGGTTTCATCCTGTATTTCTTATTTGGTATTTCATCGAGCTTGGCTTGACTCTTTTATGCCTCAATAGGGTTGTAATCGAGTTGAGTCGAGTCGAGTATATCATAGTTCGGACTTGGCTTGGTATTAATTATAAGTTGTTCGTGTTCGGCTTGATTTTATGTTGAACTTTCATATATTGTTCAAGTTAGACTTCTTTAAAACTTTTAATGTTTGAACTGATCTGTATATGACAAGTAAAACAACATTTAAACAAGCTAATAAACGAGTTAAATTCAAACAAGTATCTTGATTTTCATATAAAAAATTCAATAAATAATTTTAAAAATCTGATCACATTTAATAATATATCAATTATAAATTTTGTAAAAATGAGTTATAACTCATGAATTATGATTATATAGGATGTAATCTCCTTTATTTAGCATGATCATTATTCAAGTTTGCACCCACTTCTCATATTCAAATTTAGGTGTTGGTTTATCCATAATGATTTGCACTGATCCTTTTTCTAGCTCTTTTGGACAATTTTGTAGATGTCTTTTATATTGAGTTTTGCACCTTTCTTTTTCTTAATCATATATAACTTAATGATTGTTCTGCACTTTCTCAACACCACTTTTTAATCTGGTATGACTTATGAGAAGGGTGGAAAGGGAAGATATATGAGAGACTAGAATTTCAAAGATCCTTGCATGTGGTAGTAGCATTAGTCCTTTTCTTTTGACCTTTCATTCCCTATCCAAGTTTCCCGTCTATAGGCTTTCCATGAAGTTTCCAACACATCTTTGAAATGAACAATCATCTTACAATACACATGTGGGGCAATTCTTTTTTTGGTTTGAGTAATGGAAATAATTATAATTGCACAAGGCCAAGTTTTTAGCACTTGGTAAACACCCATTTCTAGTCAGCATCAGCTACTTTTTGCTCTCTTCTCTCATATATTTAGCAAAGGCTTCTCGAGTAGATGAAAGAGGCTTTATTCTCATGATCCTCCTCTCACATAATCTAATTCCTGAGTTAATCCTACTTGTAGTATGGTAGTTCCTTTCTTCTCGATGATGGATTTAAGTAATGTGGCATCATGTGGATATTTCATACACATGTATCAAACATATGCAATTGTAGCCAATACTTTATCAAGGTGTTGAAGTATTGTGTGATACTTAAGCTCTCCTTAACAAAAGTTATGAAGCTTAGTTTCAATCTCAAATAACTCTACAATTTTCTCAGTGTTGGAATATGTTTCTCTTGTAGCATCTCATATTACTTTGGTCTTTTTGTAGAGTAAAAAATTCTCTCCCACTTTAGTGGTCATTATATAGCCAAGACATAGCCATATGCTCTCAATTCTTCCATGTGTGGTGGTGGAGTCAGTGATCTCATGAACTATGCCCTCCCCCATGAGATGATCATCTTTCCTTTTACAACAAATGTACATAAATATGGATTTTGACAATTAGAGAAAGTTATGACCATTGAGTTTATGATTTGAGATATAGAGTTCAGGAGTCTTTTGGAGAGAATCCCTAGTCACTGATTCAAAATTAACCTTCATAATAGGACTTTATGTCTTCATCCCGTACTTGATCGCCAATCCTAAGCATATTTAGGATTGTTTATAGTTGTTGGACTTAATTTGACTACAACAAGGGTTGTAATCAAGCTAAGTATATTATAATTTGTTCTTGGCTTGGTACGATTATACGTTGTTCATGTTTAGCTTGAGCTTATGTCGAGCTTTAAAATATTGTTCAAGTTAAACTTGTTTAAAATTTTCAATGTTTAAACTTGATTTGTTTATGACATGTGAACATGTATTTAAATGAGCTAAAAATTCTAACGAGCATCTTGATTTTTATATAAAAAAATATAATTAAATTTTTTACAAAACTAAATAAGAAACAATTAAATAAGTTTTATAAGCAAATGAACTAACCCACATGATATCATCTAATGTAGAGAAAACAATATTGAAACAAGAGCAAAAAAATTTAAGTGAATTAGTATTATAAATTACCTTTTAATGTGCAACCATTCATCAATTGTAGAAAAAATCCAGAAAAAAAAAAGACATTAAGATCAAACATAATAAAAAAGGATGAAAAAAAGTGACGTTCACTTTTAGAATTTCATCAAGTCAATTTTCAAATAGTTAATAGTTAATAATAAAATAAATATATAATTAAGAATTAATCTAAAAGTATTATTGACATAGTAATATATTACTATTAAATTGATAAATAAACAAAATCTAACTAATTAAATTTTATATAAATAATGCATCATATATGGTACGAGTTATATTCGAGTTTAATATTGAATATTTAACAAGTTATTTGTTAAACAACAAACGAGTTTGTTTATAAGCATGAATGAATAAGTTCTATTTTGTTCATGCTACATTCAAGTTTTAAAAAATTGTTCAAGTTTGTTTATTCACTAATTTGACCGATCATGGTAGAGTCTTAATTGAGTCAAGTTCGAGTCTTTCATCTAGTGCATTGGTTCACTTACAACCCTGTCTGTAAATGATGACGACATGCAACCAGTAACACTAATTAACTTTGTCTGGCAGTGGGCATTGGTCAATTGTGGCAAGCAATGTCGGGCAATAGTGGACAATGACAAGCAACAACATACAACAATGATCGATGGCAGCAGATAAAGCTTAGCGTGCATGGCTTATTAAAATTTGCTTGGATTGAGCGAATTCTAAATACATTGAGAGGATGTTTAGTTAAGAGTATTAGTGGTATGGAGTAAACCAAATAAAGAAAAATTAAAAAAATTTGGGGCATTTACATACATACCACACAAGTCTTATGTGTTACATATTTAATACCTAAACATTTATATTTACATGTATATCACTCAAATCTTTAATACCACATAAGAAAATACTACAATCATTATCTTTTAAAAGTGAAATATACATGTTCATGCATAGGTTTATGACACCAAAGTTTTATAAGTGTAAATATTAAATTATGGAGATATTGTAATAAATAAAAATTGTCTGGTACATATGTGCATTTTTCTAATTTTTTATCACAACTGAAGCAAAATGCATAGTGATATGTCATCAACAAAATTTATCATTTGACATGAATCTCGAGACGATTAACATGAATCTCGAAGCATCTTTTAAGCAAGAAATTATCAAACTCCAATTACAAATTATCCACAACTTCGATTTCAACGAACTTACAGTCAAACTGACTAGCTCAACGGGACAAACAAAATGATGAAAAATTGTTCCAATTCAAGTCAAATCAAGCTTAAATTAAGCCATTAAACCAATTTTATAAGCTTTGAGTGGCTAATTGAAATGTCGTGTGGATTCCAAATCTGACAAGCTTATAGTCGAATCAAACGTATCAATGAGACAAATCCAACGAGCGCTTATATCACTCAATTTTGACATCGTTAAGGTCCTTAAATGCCCACCAAATGTCGCCCATCAAAGAAATATCTTCGGATTGTCTGATAAAGTGGTCTAAATTCCTTATTTATTTGCAGTGAGGTCTCTCATGTATCCTATAAATAGAGCCTTACTCCCTTAATAACGAGAGGACTAAGATCGGAACTGGGTCGTGAGGAGAATTAGCTAAAGTCCGATGTTTTACACTGAGGGTCCAACAAAACTCACCAGCTTCTTGACGTTTCTGATTACCATCGACTATCGCTCACTAGTAGTTATCGACCATTGTTGACCGCCTATACTCTTTCCAACAAATCCCCTTGCGAAATCATGATGTACATTACGAAATTTCGGCATACATTGCAGAGCAACTAAACACTCGACGAAGCGGTGCATCATCCTGAATTTTGAACTAAGACGTACTCCGCATATATTGTAACAATATACTTCTAATACAATATCATAAAATACTTCTTATCAAAGATCTGGTATTAAGTCCTTATAATAATTATTTAGAACTGACATACATAGAATACTGTGATTTTCTTCGAACTCTTGAAGTCCTTTCTTTGAAGCTCTCTACTAGGGGCTACACATCTAATTACGCCAATGTGGCTCACAGCTCATATAGCTCCCAACTTCGACATCTTTGACCTACAGACATTATTGCGGCTCACTATTATGAATTATGTGATCACTTATGGCGTATGTGGCTCACAGCACCTGCAATGAAACCGACCACTGCTCATCAGTCGTTGATCGTCGGTCGTCATTGACCATTGTAGGGCTCCCTCTGCTCTTTGTAATGAAAGCTTTTGTGAAATCACAACATACACTACAAAATCTTAGTGTATGTTGCAGAGTAACGAAACGTCTGATGGAGCAGCACATTATCTTGATTATTGTGCAACAATGTGGGTCGCATACAGTGTAACAACATGCTTCCAACATGAGATCATGAATAATGATGCATAAATGATTTGGTAACTCCCTGAAAAAGCTTCTTACAGACACCATACTCAGAATACGACGGCTTTCTCTACTCATGAAGTTCTCTCCTCAAGGCTATCTACTGCTGGCTACATGACAAACTATGACCTACGTGACTCACAACTCATGTAGCTCTAACTCTCCTCTGCAGCCTATATATATTATTGCAGCATACCACAGTGACTTATGTGACCAACTATGATTTACATGACTCACAACTCATGCAACTCTTTACTTCGATCTCTGTGGCCGACAAATATTATTGCGACTCATCACTATGCCTGCATGACCAACTATGACCTAAATGGTTAATAACTTGCGAAGCTATTAACTTCAGTCTATACAACCTACATACGTTATTGCAACTCCCTACAACAACCTATGTGATAAACTAAGACATATGTGACTCACAACTTATGCAACTCTCAACTCTGGCTTTTGCAATCTACTAACGTTTTTGTGGTTCACCACTACGACCTCTGTGACTACCTATGGCCTACGTAACTCGCATCTTGGTCTGCCTCAGCTATTATCACAATATTGTAAGTCTTAGTAACAACTTCATATCCCCCCTCTCGATTTTGTTTCCAGGCTATATTTCTTCAATTCAAGTTAAAAAGAGAGCACATACGATTAGGAGCGATGCTTGAGCCTAAGCCTTGGATTCTTAGAACTCTCCGTTGCTTTCTTGCCAAAACAAGACGTCTCTCTAGCTGTCGTTCAACCCGAAACAATCGTCAACAGTTACGTTTCATCGACCGTTTCTTCCTCCAGAACCGTTCATCTGTCTTAAGATTTATCCTGACATATTTTATGTGTACAATGATTTTATTTTACATTATAACATTTAAATTTTCTAGATATTTTCAAATGGTCCTTGAAGATTTGAAAATGATCTAAATAAAAAATTTCAAATACCTTGAAAATGTTACTTTACATTTATTGCTATTTTTTAACTAAATATCTACAATTTCAAAACACCTATATTTAGAATAATATTACACCAATTTTATCTATCTAAAATAAAATATAATTTTATGTATTTATTTTTTATGTTAAATTGAGTCAAATAGGAAATATGTTAAAGATTCGAATTGCCCCACACTGAGAATAACAACTTCAATCACAATGATGCGGATATTTATCTTGTTATAATAAATATTAAGAATTTATATTAATAAATATAAAATTTTAATTATAAATTTACTCCCCGCACGCAAACCTAATGAAGCTTAGCTTCGCTTCTCTCCGCCTACAGTTCTAGGGTTTCCGGCCTGAGTCGTAGCCATCTCACTCTATCGGCGCTCCCCAGAGGCTGAACTAAGCGCTTCGTGGTTCATATCTGCGCTGTAGTTTGCAGGGTTTCTGAAATCCGTAGATTCTTTTTCTACGACCTTGGTTTCCTTCTTGGAATCTCTCGATCTCTTACGTTTCGATCTATCAACTGCTATTACCGTTAGCGATGCTAGGAAGGAAGATGTACAAGACGAAGCTATGCTTGCTGTACCAGAGAGGCCGCTGTCCTCGTCAGAATTGCTCCTTTGCACATGGAGAAGTCGAGCTCCGGCGTTTCGGCGGATCTCTCAATGGTAGGGGCCTGATACTGCACATGAACGTTCCCTTTTACCAAATTTTACCACGATTACACGATTAATTCCTTTCAGAGGTTCCTTTCAGAGGTTTTTTTTTTTTTTGGCATACCCTGCATAATAATATAGTACGCTTGATTTATGAGGCAGTTGTATCAAACAGGTTTCTTAGCCCTCAGGGGATGTTTAGTTTCAAAATTGAGGATTTATTCTAAATCTTGACAAACAGTTTATTGAGCCCTATAAATCCTGCTACCTTTAGGCCAAAGCCCGGATTTAGTGCTCATGGAGCATGTATGATTTAAGAGATTCAATGCAGTTTTCTTTACTGTGCCTCTTCTACTGTAAATAATATCTGCGAAAAGATAGTTTTTAGCAATTTAACCAGATTTAACATCCATCTTACCAAACAATTTTCAGTATTTCATGCTTCCATGATTTGAAAAATCTGTATTTACATAATTTACCTAATTATATTTTAATTAAATCGTACTATTAGACAAATACCTCTATTTGTTTTGCACATCATTATCGACACTGTATTGTGAATGGGATGCTGGTTTACTTGAAATTTTATTAGTGGAATGTAATTTACTGTTCCTTTTTTAATTTTTTCCTTTTTGGTGATGAAGGAAATACACCAATGTGCAAAATTTATTTTTTGGAAGCTTTTTGTCTTATCGAACTTGTAATTATTTGTTGCCAAATTTGATTTTCCCTGTATTACCTAAAGGCTTAGGATATATTGAATTTTCAATCAAGAAAACTTTGCTATTTTATAGGAGGGAATTTTTATTTTCTCTTGATGTATGCCACATGTTGTTAATGTGATTGGGAAGTTCTTTTGACCTGAAATACAAGTGGTTTTAAAATCAATTGTAGTCAATTACTCATTCCACATCTCAGATATCCCCAAGTTGATTGGCTAATTTCAATATTCACATGGAACTAAGATGGAGTGCTACATATGTTTAAATTTAGACTAAAAGTATATGTGTTAGCATGTGAGCTTACTGATATAATGGTTTATTTAATCCTAGCTTAGCTGTTGATGCAATTATTAATGACATCCAAATAAAATGTTCATCACTGGAAATGATTGCTCATGTACAACATGTAATTATTGATTTGTTTAAGTCTCCGAGTGATTGCTGGTAATAATGCCTTGTTTTAGGTAGAAATGTATCTCAAGGAATGATAGAAGCGTAAACATTTTTTATATATAAATCTTTTACCAATGGTGTGTTTGGGGCTATCGATATATCGGAAAAGTCAGTTTCAAAACCATTATAAAAAAAAATTATAGCTTAATGGTTAATCTTGTTTTCAAAATCCATTTGACAGGTTTGTGTGGATGCTCTATGTAATCAAATGAGCTAGCTTATTTATTTCTAAATCATATTTATATTAATTATTACTTTTTAAATACAACATTAGTTTGTAAAACTATCATATGATAGTGTTTAAGCAAGGGATATAAGATAAAAATTACACTAACAAAGAAATCGTTCATAAAACACTGTGAAAATAAGGAAACAACAAAAACTATCATCGGATATCTCTTCTATTGCACATTTTTATTTTAAAAAAAATAGGAAACTATTTTACTCGTCTAACTCGAGCTCTTGTTGGAGAGGACTTCTATGTTGCAATTGACATTGCGTGATGCTTCTCACAATAGATGAATCAGCAAGACATATGCCACCAACCAGTTGTTGAATATGAACTAGGGTGTGATGAAGGATATAATAATGTTAAAATATAGCTTAAATAATTGCAAAAGAGAAGGGTATTTTTAGTGATCTCAAAATTACAAACCGTGGGATGTAGCAAAACTTGATCAAGTGGGATGTATCCAATCATCTAAGAACTTTTTAAGCAATTTTACCATGAGGTTTGTGCCTTATGGACTAATGTGAGGGGTGCACGTCAAAATTCACATACGGTGAGGCACGCATAATTTCAAATATGAGGCATACATCTCATATTATTTACCATTAGATTTTTTAAATATTAAAAGAATATTCAAAGTTATAACCCCATTTGTTTTTTCTCCCTCATGCAACCCTGCTTGCTTTCGTTCTCACATCATTCCCTCTCTCCTCTCAGTTCTACTTCTCCACAACTTACTTCTCCCACCACCTTAACCTTGTCATTGGCTTCTTTGCTCTCCTAGCTATCTGTGCCGCTATTGGGTCCTATTTGCCGAACCTTCTTCCTCAATTAGGGACGCATCTCCTTCTACTCTTCCTCCACCACATTGCTCCTTTCCTTAACGGTAGATTTTTTTTCTTTAAAAGAGGAATTTTGTTTTGTTTATTTTAGGGTTTCTTTAAGGGTTTTGTTATTTGTTGTTCCAACTTGTGTTTAAATTATTTTTTTGAGTTCTCTAAAATAATATGCGGTAAGGATAAATCACAATGGGACATAAAATGGTATGGCACGAAGGCTTGTTGTGTAGGTTGAGTTGGAATGAATGATAAGACAGGTTATTAAAAGGGGTGCTACAAGAACTAGAGAACACCTTTTTGTCTCTCACCAACATTTTGCACTTGTTCAAGGTTTCCTTACGAGATGAAAGAGTGGATATATGAACAGTGACACAATTTCAATGTATTTAGCATAGCAACAATTCATTGATAGTGTAAATTGTGGATCTTATTTTAGTAATGACATTAATGGCGAAGATAGAGCAAAGATTTCTTTCTTGATAGAGCAAAGATTTCTTTCTTTTTTTTTTTTTTGCAGGAGATGTCAAGTAAAGATGCAAGAGGATCTGTGGGTCATTACATGATAAGTGTAGAGTTTGAAATTGCTAATAGGGGTATAAAAAAAATTGTTTATGAACAACTCGTGTTCGGCTCGTTAAGTAGCCCGTGCTCGAATCATTCATTAAGTAAGCTAGTTGAACACAACCCGGACAGCTAGTTGTTCGATCGTGTTCGGCGTGTTTTAACTCGAATAAATAAATTATATATATTATTAATATAATATTATATTATATATATATTTTTATATAAGATTAATTCTCCATAACTTATATGTTTGAGTGGCGAGGTATCTTCTATTGTAAAAGAAGAATGTGGGGTTGAAACCTGCACCTTACACAATCTAATTAATTTTGTTAATGGATGACAAATCAAGCCAAACACGAGTCAATTCAAATAATGCAATCAATATCGAGACGAACATAAATAAATTTCTTATGAGTCTTGTTCAAACAATAGTCAATTTTGAACACGAGCTAATACAAACAAGCTGAATACGATCAGAGCCTTAGCTCAGTCATGCTCGGCTCGTTTACACTTCTAATTGCTTGAGAAGCTCATGAAAACGTTAGAGAAGCTCATGAAATGACATTTTTTTTTTACGTGAACCTCCCATTCTTATTTCAACATAATATGTTTCATGTTTTTATTTTATTGAGGCTTGAAGCCACAACCATTTATACTTGATATAGGAAATTTTGTATTAAAATAGGAACTATCTGGCATTGAAATGAGCATTGAGGACATTACAAGAACTTGGAGTCAAACTAGAGTGAAGGTTATGTTTCAGGTTTGATCTGATATCAAGATTAGAAGCTTGATAGACATTTTGAATAATGATTCCTGTGATAATATTTTTGTGAAGTGTGTTGAAGCATCAAATTAGATAAAGGATGCAGAGAATTAGTTTTTGATGGAGCATAGAGGACTTTGGAGAGCATTTAGTGATACACAATTCTAGTGTTTATAGGGAAGTTATAAATAGGTTGATAGAGATGAGAAAAAATATTTATTGAAGATCATATGCATCATGAGTAGATTTGATTTTTTCATTCATGAGTTTTTTGGTTTTGATGGAAAACAAAATTTAAACAATAACTTTTTTGGCTAGATGCAACTAGATTTGCTACGACCTACAAAAGAAGCAACCTCTAAAGGCTATGTCCACTTCAATGCAATGGTTTAATTGTGCTCAAACAAGGCAATATGGAGCAAAAGAAGTTGAAAGCTTGTTTAATTGTGCCCAAACAAAGCAATATGGAGCAAAAGATGTTGAAAGCTTGTTTAAAATGAAATTTTTAGTTAAGTGATATGTAATAATAATAATAAAGTTTTTAGTTCAAGTTTTTAGGTTAATGCAGAGAAAAGGCTACCTATTGGCCTCATTTACAATGAGATGGATGAGTCTGTAGGGTTGATGATGCATAACTTAGGAAGAGATAATCGGAGCTTTAGCTAGTATGCCACCAAATATTATGTTAATTCTCCATTACAAAATGCTGAAAACAAATCAACTAATCATGAGATCAAATTAGACTTGCACCATTGCATGAATAGTTTAATTGCCGACTCAATTGCAAGGGTGAAAGTTGATCTATAAATTGTAGCATTTGGCAATAATGAAAGGTTTTCTAGACTGCAACAAGCTGAAGATACAATTACAAAACATTCTGTAGGTAAATTTTAATATCTCTTGGTTGAAATAAGGAATGATTCTCCCTATTTTAATTGTATTCTATCTTCAGATTTAGCTGATCAATAGTTTCAATTTGGTAGTAACACTATAGAATTATAGCGTTTTATTGTTAAAAGTTTTGGGCCTTACACGCTTGTCATTTGATTGGTGAGAGAAATTAGAGTAAAAGCAACCAAATTGATATTAAAATGAGAAAGCGCTTGACAGGAAGTTATTCGGTTTATATCATGTACATCAAGAGATTAAATGACAGATTTTGAAAAAAAAAGGTCTTCAAATGATGATGAAGATATCCTAGTTTGCAATTATGAATTTGCAACAAAAAGTTTGAATGTTGATTTTTCAAAGAGGGTAGAGAGAAGATAGGTAGGTGTAGCACAAGCCGGCAAGAAATTAAAGAACTATCTATAAAATATTATGCTTAAAGTTGTGATCATCATTATATTAAATTTAAATTAGTACACTTATTGATTATTATCGATTAGGGAAGAGAAAGATTATTGAAATCAAAGATGAGGAGGAAGATTAAAAGATAATTGATACAACTAAGGATGAGATAGGGCAGAAAATGATTCATTATGATGATAATTCCAATGAAGATCTACTAAGTGGTGAGTGCTGAGGGCTTTTGATTCTAAATATTTAATCTTGGTGGCTGGTAATTTGTTATGTTTTTATTATGATGCAAACAATGTGAGTGGAACATAAAGTGTGATTATGCTTTTGAATTGTAAAGCTATTAATTTTTAGTTTGATATCTTTATTACTTTGTTATTTGTAAAGCACTTATTATTTGATGATTTGATATTAGGATGTTAATATTTTACTTGATACTTTATGTAATTTGTTATTTTTTACTATACTAAGATTTTAAGTTAAAATGATAATATGTTTTTTTTACTTCATACTTTTATATGCATACTATGGTTCTTATTCCACACAACACTTCAGACAAATAAAACTTCAATACCCAATTGCACAATTTTAAACCTTGCGAGATAGCACAAATGCTATCCCAAATGATATCTTAAGTTGGTCGACACTGTTAGCTGAACAAGATGGTGAAGTTAAGTAGTGATATGGCCCTTCTTTCATATGTCGGACTTTCCTTGTTGTTTTCATTGTTAGAATTTTTTTCTTTGTAGCCCTCACGGCTAGACAATTTCTAATTAACCTGACATAGTTTAGTTGTGCATTTTGTTTTACTGTTAATGGCATTTTATCTAGAACATTTTATATTATGGGGGTATGCAACATGCCTCTTAACTTTTAAGTTTTTTAAGCTTGTCTGAATGAAAAATGTGAATCATGGTCAGAGGTGGTGAATTATGGAATGAGGCAATTTTGTTTGTAGTTCCTTTTCCTTATTTTATGTCCACAGTAAGTTTGTTTGTCCTTGTAAAGGATTTTAATGTAATTTGTATGAGGGCTAGTTCATTTGTATGTTTAGTAACAACAAAAGAATGGTGATTGAATTTTGAAAATGAATTAGTAGAAAAATCCTAAAAATTGTTGCTTAAGCCTTGTAGAAAAATTGAAAATTTCTCAGTTTTTTTGTATTTTTGGTGTCAGCTGAAAGCTGATAAATATTGTATATTTCTTTGTTTACTTACAACTAAGTTAAGGAACTTCCTATTTTCAACAACTTGTCATAGGTTTCTGCTTCTCAATTAATGTTGAATATTTTTCTAATCATGTGTATAGCTTGTGAAAATTTATTGACTGCATTTTCTCGGTTTTAATGGAACGAAAAGAAGATCAACTGCTTATTTGCTTTTTTATGGATGTGAAAATTTATAGCTCTCTGATGAGTTTGGGATATTAAAGAACATTTAAGTACTTCATGAGGATCAGGAATGATATTAGGTGTTCATGACCCGTCATTATCTTTTTACCATGCCATGTTTATCTTTAAATGGCGATTTATTATTATTTTGTTGACATTTGTTTTTTTTCCTGTTATGGGACTAAACAGCTTTGGAGATCAAAAGCATATCTTTATTTCTTTCTATTTGAAGATTTGATTTCATGAAAGCTTATTGCAGAATGGCTGAGGCATATTTCATTGTTTTTGGGTTTTGTTAGTCATCAAGCTATCCAAGTGCCTCCCTAACAGAACTCACTATTATTATTGGTGACATCTTTATGCAAGTGATTTAATGTGGCATAAAAGATCTAATTTATTGTCTTCTACTAGAAGGATTATTTGTCCTGGTGCCACTTTTCTATCATAATCAATTTTTGGTATACTTATATATGATTCATTATTGGTTCATTTTGCCAAAAGCTTATCTAACCTTATAGAATTAGGTTTATCAATTGAGTGATATGGAAAATGTGATAGGTTGTGCTCTATAAACTCCTAGCATCTTCAGCAATATTTGGAGTTATCTTTAGAAAGTTATGCTGTTGGTTTATCTTTTCATAACTGTTATCAGTTTGGGAAAGCATTATCCAAAGGTTCAAAAGCTGTGACTGAAGAGGAAAGAAGCTTATGATTGGATTGTACTATTTTTTCTGGTCTGAACTTACCCAACAGATGCGGTTTTCTTATCATCAAAATAAAAACTATCTATTGAGGGAAAATTCTCTTTGCATGGCTCCCAATGACTGCTATTCACCGTAATCACTTTTATGCCTGATAAAGGACTCTCAGAGATCTAAGATCATAAGTGACTATTTCAATATGTTTTTATTATATGGGCTACCATATGTGACCATCTGGAATTTTCATGGAGGCACAACTTCTTTTTATTTATGAATTTCTCATAATTCTGAGATGGTAAGACATGAAAATTTATGTTTTCTTTGGGTCCTTGTTTGTTTCCTACCTTGATAATGAGGGTACTCTTCACCGTAGTTAATCCTTTCTCCACCAACAGGCAGACGAGATTATAGAAGTAGTGATTTAAGGGATAGGCTTGATAGAAGGCAGTCTCCAATCCGAAGATATTCTCCAGGGCGAGATGGAAGAGCTCATCATAATTTTCGGAGCCACAAGGCTGTTTCTCATGATAGGGGTGAGCATTCTTTGTCTTTGATTCTTTTCTTCTCCTTTTTCTCCCATCCCTGCTTGGATAAACCTATTGCTTTACTGGCTTCTAATTTTTTATTTTAGTTGGATTGAAATCTTGTACTTGAAGTCCCTTTATTTTTATTTTTTAATTTTGATCGTGTATAAGTATAACCTAATGAGAATTTACTTGTTTTCCATTTGCAGCCAGTAGCCTTTCAAGGTCTCCTATCAGAAGAAGGTTCAAAGCTCTACAGAATGTTGCGTCTTTTTAATTTTCCCATTTTAATCTTATCTTCCATGAGATCCTTTCTGTCATGATTTTTTTTTCTGAATGATTTTCTCTATGCTTTAATTTTCTACTTTTATATGCTTGCGAGAAATGGGTTTCTAGAGTCGGTTGTTATACTCAGAGACTATCTAATGCATTCAATTTAGTAACTTGAGTCTTCAAATGTGATTCAAAATTATCCCTTCTCATGTTAGATTCAAATTTAATCCAACGAAGGGATTATTTATAATCATACTTGAGTACTCGAGATTAAATTGAACTTATTAGATAGCTGGCACTAAAATTTCCTAATATAATTCATCCAGGGATAATTTTAACCTTTTTTTTGTCTTTTTTGAAGAGCTGAATTTCCACTTTGCCACGTGTTTGACTTTGTTAGTTTGATGTTTTTGGCCCATGCCTTTAATAGAGGTTTAAAGGCCTTAGGAACTTGTATCATACCAATTGAAATTGGCACTTGTAGATATTTTGTCAATTCCTTAGCTAACATGAATGTTGTCTTCTTTCTGCTTTATTAATGTTTCTATTGTTTTACCTCTGAAATTTTTCCTCCTTGTCTGACAGTGAAAGAAGGCCAAAAAAGAAGCGATCCATGGATGGAGAAAGTGATATTTCTGAAAGCCATAAATTATCTGACGGTTTCGAAGATACAAGAAAAGAAAACAATGTTTCATCATTTGATGGAAAAGTTAAATATGAAGAGCAGGTCTGAATAATGATTTTAAAAGGAATTTAAAGATAAAAAATTGAAACCTTATATTTACACTTAAAATGATTTTATAATGCGCTCTTGTGCAGTTTTATTTACAACTTATGCCATTATTACTTTCCGCAGTTGAGGCAAGCAAAGTCTGATATTGAAAAGCTTGAAGATCATAAGTCTCAGCTTGCGGTGAGCTTCTGTTCTTTTTGCTTATAGCTGTATATGCACTTCTTCATCAAGTTATTTCACATACTATGGCTTACGTATGGTGAGTTTAGTGAGGCATTGGTTGCATAATTGATGCAGCCTGTGCCATAACTTTTTATGCATGCGGGCAAGTGAGAATGGTGCTCACCCGCACATCATGGTTTAGGTGACCCTAAACTAATCCTTGAAATGCTGTAGTAACGCAACTATATTGTGAAAAATCTTATAAAGTGATATTAGAGATAATTATTTCAGAATCGTTCTCTACTAATGTGCATGCATGTTTGTCGTAACACTTTCTTTTTTAATTTCTGCGTCCTTGGAACAAATTTGCTTAGAAAGGTTGGTTTTGGCCAAGCAGTCAATACTAATGCGGGGTTTGGTAATTATAATTTAGCCTGTAGATGCTTCCAGTCCAGTTGGTTCCAGACTTTAAGTGTTGATCGCTTAGCCCCTGCTCCATGTTAGCATGTCAACGTTATAATTATATTTTTCTCGTCCATGTTTTGTACTTTTGACTAGAAATTCAGACATTCTTTATGCTTCAGTTTGCATGTGAAATAATGAAATTTATTTAATTGGGAGAGAACAAAATGCAGTGTAACAGATGACTGTTCTCTACTCTCCAACCGAATATCCCCCACGGTATATAGTCTACGGCTCTCAGTTTAGGTTAAAAATGATTTTGTTCATGAATTAAATGGAGGTACAGGTAATCGGGCTTAATGCAAAACTCATATGTAAGATCTACATACAATATTGTTTTTATGGCCGTCTTTAGAACTGCAGATATGCTGGAAAAGGTGATGTAACCCATCACAAATTTGGCGCTACACAAATTCAACAAAACATCCACATCCATCAAATATTTTCATTCCTATTACCTCATAAGATTACTAACTAGGAGGATGAAAAGTTAAAAAAGGTAGACTCCTCGTTATCTTGCTTTCCTTCACTTCAATATGCCATTCCTTTCACTTAATCAGTCATTTAATCCCACATCTCGTACGTAAGTTAGAGACATGACTTGCTTGTATTAGTACCTTTAACATCTAATATATGGGCCCTCTAAAATGAATAATGTATTGTATTTTGTTCAACCACAAATCTTCCAATATCATCTACTCCATAAACTTGGAGTTATGCACTTTGTTTTCTTGATCATCCACTTGTCAATTATGACCATAGTTTGTCATTCTTATTTTGTAGTGAGGTGTTGCCTGAGCTTAATGACTCTTTTTTTTTTTTTTTTTTTTTTTTTTTTGCAAATGAGCCTCTACCATTAGGGTTGTCAAAAATTTTTTTGTTCGCAAACAAGTCGTGCTCGACTTGTTAAGCAGCTCATGTTCGGCATGTTCGTTAAGTAAACGAGTCGAACAAGAATAATTTTTTTAAGCTCTAATCATAAACAAGCTGAATATGAATAGCTCTTTGTTCGCTCGTGTTCGACTCGTTGACTCGAAAAAAAAATTATATAACTTTTTATATAATAATATATTATATATATTATTTATATAATAATATATTATACATATTTATATCTAAGTTTAAATCATAACAACTCGTGTGATTTTCATCTTCTTTTGCATAGATTTGATTTAGGTTCGAATCCAACACTTTCATCTATTTTTTTTCTAATTTATTTTAACAAGTCATTTTTGAGCCGAACACGAGCTGGGCAAAAACACAAATATTTAAATCGAGCAAAACACAAACACACTGTTCGTAAGCCAATTTCAAACGAAAGCAATTTCGAACGGGCCGAACACAAGCCAAGTCTGAGCTCGCTCAAGCTTGGATCGTTTACAACGCTATCTACTATAACCAATACTTTTATCTGCCCAAATTTCTTGAAAATTTAAAATCTCATCTGATGATTCATGCTGAAATCATTTATAATGATTGATATAATTGTTATTTTTTGTGTTCTCATTACCCTATGCATTCTCTGGTGCAAATAAAGCATTTAATGTAAGATTTTAAGAGCAAACGATAATTTGTCATGGATGTTGAATCTCAAATAGTGTTCTTTCCGCCATGCAGTTAGGTGCATTATTGGTGTTATACACTTTATTTTCTTGATTATCTACTTTTAATAATGACCATAATTTGTCATTTTTGTTTTGTGGTGAGGAGTTGCCTAAGCTTAATGAACTTTTTTTTGCAAACTGAGTCTCTACTATTAGGGCTGTCAAAAACCTCGTTGTTCGCGAACAACCTGTGTTCAACTTGTTAAGTAGCTCATGTTCTGCTCGTTCGTTAAGTAAATGATTCGAACACGATAAAATTTTTTGTGCTCAAATTATAAACAAGCTGATACAAATAGCTCTTTGTTCGCTCGTCTTTGACTCATTTTAGCTCGAAATAAAAAAAAAATCATATAATTATTTATATAATAATATATTATATATATTATTCATATATTAATATATTTTACATATTTATAACCAAGTTTAAATCATAACGACTCGTGTGATTTTGCGCCTTCTTTTGCATAGATTTGGTCTAAATTAGAATCCAACACTCCATATCTATTTTTTCTAATTAATTTTAACAAGCAAATTTTGAGCCGAACACAAACAAGAATATTTATATCGAGCGGAACACAAACACACTGTTCACGAGCCAATTACGAACACGAGCTGATTTCAAACACGAGCAATTTTGAATGAGCCAAACACGAGCTCAGCTTGAGCTCGCTCAAGCTCATCTCGTTTACCAATACTTTTAACTTCCCAAATTTCTTGAAAATTTAAAATCTCATCTAGTGATTCATGCTGAAATTATTTATGATGTTTGATATAATTGTTATTTTTTTGTGTTCTCATTACCCTATGCATTCTCCGGTGCAAATAAAGTATTTATTGTACGATTTTAAGAGCAAATGATAAGCTATCATAAGGATGTTGAGTCTCAAATAATTTTTTTTTTCTTTTTTTTTTAGTGCCATGCAAATAGTTGTATTATTGGTGATTGTTTATCTTTGTATTCTTCTCAATTGATTGATTTTGTGAACATAAATCCATATTCCGTAAGTCCCATAAAGTTGATGACAATTTTCTTGGTGTCACAGGACAACTATCATAATAATTGTAGCTCTCTTTTCATTCCAATTTTCTTTGATTGAACTAGGCACTTTTTGAACTTCAACCTTTTCCTTCGAGTGTAGTCCTATAAGATTGTAACTTGGGAGATATCTTATGAGAGTGCTATTGGCTATATGAGAAAAATCGCTAAAATAATCTTGATTTCTTGCTAAGTGAAATAAAAGGAATGTTGAATAAAACATGTGAGATAATTATTCATACAATTGATCTCTACAAATTTAATCATATGCGCCAGATTCTTTTCGTCTAAATATCTTCCTTATTTTGGGACCATAATTTTCCACAACAATGACAACAACAATAAGCATTTATGCCACTAAGTGGGGTCGGCTACATGCATCCTTTTCTCCATTGTCCTATTGAGTGTCCTATTTTCAGTCAATTCTAGTACGTTAACACTATTTTTCATACAATATGCCCAATTCTCTTTAGGTCTACCTCTTTCTTTCTTAACATAAGTCGAATCTAAAACATCTACTCTCCTAATTGAATCATCAGATGGTCGATTTTTAATGTGACTGAACCATTGACGACTGTCTATAATCTAGTCTGCCACTGAACCCTAAATTTTCCTATTAGATAAATTCTCACTTGGTTGTGAAATTGACTTCATAGGATCTGTTTTTTCTAGGAGGCAAACCTTCCTTAATGAGGCATTCTCTTTTCCTTTGCTAAGCCTATATCTTTTTTTTTTTTTTTTAAATACTTCTAGCTTGGGCATAATCGGATGCTTTTTCCTTGGATTTCCTAGAGAGTTTTAACTCTAATTAGTTTACTCTTAAACCTTTTTTTCTTGACAAAACTTGCATTTGAATTCTATATTTATCATGCATTAGATGCTTTTATTTTGTCTAATTGGTAACACACATGATTATTGTCATTTGAATTGGTGATTATTTAGGAAGTCATCTTATTATTATATAATAAAAAGAAGTTAAAACTGGTAATTAACCAATGAGTAAAATATTGAAATCTCACTTTGTATTTAAAATTAACTTTTTTTTTGAGAAAAACTTAAATTTCATTATAAAATTTTAATGATTAAAAACATAAATTTTTTTTTACTTTGACAATTATTTTGAAGAATAAATTATTCTATTTTTATGGATGAGCTCTCACTCCAGAATGAATTCTCTTATTCTTTCCATGAAACAACCTATATTTGAGTTCTATATTTCTTCATACTCCAAGACTCCTATTTTGTCTTGTTTGGTAGCATACTTCTATTGTATAATAAAAAGCAGTTAAAAAATATTAGTTTGTCAATGATTAAAATTCTGAAATATCATTATTAATATTAAAATTCAACATCCTTTTTTTTTTTTTTGAGAAAATCTTAAAAGGATTATTGCGATTTGCATTTGTTATTATTTAGGAAGTCATCTTATTATTATAAAATAAAAAAAAAGTTAAAACTAGTTATTTACCGATGAGTAAAATCTTGAAATCTCATTTTTAATATGAAAAATCAAAATTTTTGAGGAAACCTAAAATATCATAAAAGAAAAGAAAATAGCAAAAAAATCATTTTTTTTACTTTGACAAGGAATGAAAAAAAAAAAGGCTTGGAGGAATATGACTTTAGAAGAATAAATTCTTCTATTTTTATGGCTGAGCACTCACTTTTTGAATCAAATTCTCTTCTACTTTCCTTGACAAAGCCTATAAAATCATTTTTTACATTAAACAGGAAAGATGAAAAAATGAAATAAGTGTTGGAGGAATAGTACTTTAGAGTAATAAATTCTTGTATTTTTATGGCTGAGCTCTCACTTCAGTATAAATTCTCTTATACTTTTCTTAACAAAACCTATATTTGAATTCTATCTCTTTATACACCAATCACTCCTATTTTGTCTAGTTTGGAAAGACACTTCTACAAAGTCTTATTATCAATTTCACATGTAATCATTTAAGAAGTCATTCTCCGATTATATTTTAAAAAGAAGTTAAAATATGTAGTTTACCAATGAATACTATTACGAAAATTCTTTATTAATATTAAAAATAATCATTATTACTTTTTTTTTTGGAGAAAATCTTAAATATCGATAATAAAGTATTAAAAGATAAAATAGTTTTTACGATAACCAGAAAAGATTAATAAATTGAAATTTGGGTAGCTAAAAGAGGTGTATAGGTGCAAAATATAAGAAGAATTTCAGTTCTTCCTAGGATGGACCGACCGATCTCTATAGAGAGCATGAGGGCTTTGGTTAGACTTTTTAAAAACCCACTGATTAGTTGTTATTCTCTTTCTATTTTATTTCTTTTCTCTTACTTGAGAATTATTTTCATTCCAAATTTAGATTATATATATTTGGTAAGTTTGTAATTTGGGAGGAATTGGTTTCCTTATATATATGCACCTTGTTCATGAATAAAAAATGAAGAGAATTATTCCCCTCTCCAAAATTATGTTTTCTACATGGTATTAGAGTTAAATCTTATTCGTTTGAGTTTGCGGATGGCCCTATTTCTCATGACGATTGCAGTGTACAGAGTCCTCTTGTCCTCATTCACTAGCTCCATTCACCGAAGCGTCTCTCCCTAACATATGCTTGACCTGGCTCACCTTCCGACTCTTCCACTCAAAGTTGTTGCCTTGTCTCCTCACAGACATGATTGCAGAGCCTTCATAAGGGGTTCTACTCACTCCTTTCTATTCGCTTGTACTCTGAACATCCCCCGCACTGTGCTTTGACCCGACATTGTATGCTTTGTAAGGAGTTTCCACTCACTATCTTTTGCTCAATCACAACCGAACGATTTGACCCTGTTATCGATCGAGGCACTATATTTCTTTTGTCCACATGCAAAAAGTCGTCAGACCTCCCTTTTGCAGTCAGACCCTCTTTACCATAACTGAAAACCCTTCCATGCAGACAGTCAAAACTCTTAAATGGATTTTTTTTTTGTGCAGACCCTTAGATCTTCCATGCAGCAGAGATTCTCTTTGTTGTAGGTCTCTCTATCGTTGGATTCTTTCTGTAGTTTGAAATCTTCTGTTGCAGGCCCTTCTGTAGAATCCTCCTTTAGAAGCAAGCAGTTGCAGTTAGGGTTGTAAATGAATTAATGCACTCAATGAACAACTCTAACTTAACTCCATTAAGACTTGGTCATGTTCGTTCATATTAGTAAATAAATTAACTAATTTTTTAAAACACGAATCTTAAATTAACTAAACAAGAACATAGTAAAACTTGTTAATTTATGTTTAGAACAAACTCGTTTGTTGTTGAACAAGTAACTTATTAAATACTCGATAATAAGCTTGAATATAGCTCGTATCATATGATGATATATTTTTTAAATAAAATTTTATTATTTAGAATTTATTTAATTGTAAATTTAATAGATTACTTTTAGATTAATTCTTAAATATATATTTATTTTTTATTAATATTAACTATTGAAAGTTAATATGATGGAATTCTGAAAGTGAACATAGGGGCAAATGAACTGAGCCGACTCGAGCTCGAGCTCAAGCTAAAACTTGAGCTTGTTTATTAAATGAGTTTGAGCTCGTCCCGACTCGGCATTTTGGCTCGCGAGCCGGCTCAATTGGCCTACTATTAGTCATTTTAATGCATTTTTCGGTAAACTCTTGATGCCTTCTCCGGCGAGCTCCCGTGAAAACTGAGTTTTCAGTTCGAGCTCGCTAGTCGACTGCTACCAATACAAGCCGAGGTTGAACTTGGCTTGGCTCGAGCTTAGCTCGACTCGACCTTAGTTCGACTCGACTCGACTCGACTCGACTCGACTCGACTCGTCTCCTAAGTGAACATCCTTTTTTATTATGTTTGATCTGATTGCCTCTGATTTTTTTCAATTATTTCTACATATGGTGAATGGTTTCACATTATGAGCTAATTTGTACTACTAATTCATTAATATTTTTGCTCTTGTTTTAACATTTTTTTCTCTACATTAGATGACAACATTGGAATTAGTTCATTTGCTTATATGATTATTCAGTTGTTTATTTTGTTATATTTGTTAAATTATTCATTGTATTTTTATATGAAAATTTAGATACTCGTTAGAATTTTTAGCTCGTTTAAATGCATATTCACTTGTCATAAACAAATCTAGTACAAACCAAGTTCAAAAATTGGAAATTTTAACATTTCAAGCTTAAATAATATGTGAAAGCTTGACACAAGCTTAAGTTGAACATGAACAACTTGATACCAAGCTAAGTCTAAACTATGATATACTCGGCTCGATTACAACCCTAGTTGCAATCAAGTCCAACAACTAGAAGCAACCCTAAATATGCTTACGATTGGTGACCAAATGCGGGATGAAGACGTCAAGTTCTATTTCGATGTTAATTCTGAATCAGAGTCAATTATTCTCTTTAGACGGATTCTGAACTCTCTGTCACAAATCATAAATTTAATGTCCATAACTTTCTCTAATTGGCACAATTCGTTTGTGGAAAGGGAAAGATGATGATCTCACAGGAAAGGGAACAATTTCTAAGATCACTGGCTCCATGACACATGGAAGAATCGAGACCATATGGTTGTCTTGGCTAGTCATCTTAATGACAATGACCACTAAAGTGGGAGATAAATTTTTTTACTTTAAAAAACTACCAAAGAAATTTGGGATGTTGCAAGAGAAATACATTCCGACACTGAGAAAACTATAGTCTTTTGAGATCAAAATCCGCCGTCAAGAAGAGCTTAAGTGTCACACAATACTTCAACAGTTTGATAAAGTATTATCTACAATTTGATATGTTTGAGGCAGATGTATGAAAATATCCACATGATGTCACGCTATTTAAATCCATCATCAAGAAGAAAGGAACTGTCATATTACTACTAGGATTAACTCGAGAATTGGATTAGGTGAGAGTGAGGATCAAGGAAATAAAGCCTCTTCCATCTACTTGTGAAGCCTTGATTGAATTCAAGTAAGAAGAGAGTAGAAAGAAGCTGATGCCGACTAGAAATGGATGTTTACCAAGTGCTGAAAGCTTGGCGCGGTATGCTTATGATTCTTCCCATGACTCAAACCACAAGAAGAATTGTATCACATGTGACTATTGTAAGAAGTTTGGTCATCTCCAAGGCATGTTGGAAGCTTCATGGAAAGCCTACAGACCGGAAACATGGATAGGGAAGGAAAGATTAAGAGAAAATAGCTAATGTTGCTACCACATGTCATGGTTCAGTTGAGCCATTCACCAAGGAACAATTTGAAGTACTGAAAAGACTTCTTTGATTGGATGCAAGATTTGTTTACTAAAGGAGATAGAGATGATTAGATGCAAGCTTTGTTAGTACTCTAACGGACGGATCCCAACAAAAACTTTAACATGGGAGAAAAAAAATTGAATATATGGATAAGGAAAGATATCAAAGTTTTGTAGGAAAGTTCATCTAGCCGCCACATACAAGGCTAGATATTGTATTCTCTGTCAGCATTGTAAACCAACACATGAATAACCTAAATGAAGAGTATTTGGAGATAGTGTACAAAATTTTTAGATTTCTCAAGAAGACTCATGGCTATAGACCAAAAATAGAGGTAGAAGTCTACACTGATGCGAGATGTGTTGGAGAACTCGCTAACAAAAAATTCACAGGTTATTGCTCTGATATATGTGGAAATCTTGTTACATGGAGAAATAAGAAGCAAGTTGTTTCTAGAAATAGTGTTGAATCAGAGTATAGGGAATTTGCCTTGGAATCTCTGAAAGGATCTGACTTAAAAAATTGTTAAAGGAATTGGGGTGCCCTCCAATAAGCCTATGCAAATGTGTTGTGGCAGTCAATCAACTATTAGTATTGTCAAGAATCATGTGCATCATGACAAAACCAAGCATATTGAAGTTGATAGACACTTTATCTCTGAAAAGGTTAATGTGAGAATTATATAACTAAGCTACATCCCGACACACAGACAAGTTATTGATGTCTTCACTAAAGCTCTTCCTTTAAGCATCTTCTCAATTCAATACAATGTTTTCTCTCTATTACATTTACAACCTAGCATGAGGGGACTAAAATTTTGAGAAGGATTTCGGCTGTAGGGGGGACCGGTCGGTCTCCATATAGATCATGAGGGTTTTGATTAGGAGACTGTTTTTGGAAACACCCTGATCAGTTGTTATTACCTTTCTATTTTATTTCTTTATTGTTATTTAAGAATTAGTTTTGTTCCTATTTAGATCAGATATATTTGGTAATTTTGTAAATTATGAGGTATTGGTTGCTCTCTCTCTCTCATAGTATTATATATATATATATATATAT